>NC_067433.1:21259459-21458878 GCF_009764475.1 Pristis pectinata | reverse complement strand
GGAGAAATACAGGGTATTGGGAGGAGCTTAAGAATGGACTTCTCAGAGCTGGAACGGGGCATGAGAAGACCTTTGCGGGTAGGACCAAGGAAAACCCCATGGTGTGTGAAGAATAAGAGGATAACTAGAGTGAGCGGAGGACAAATCAGGGATAAAGGAGGAAATGTGGCTGAAGTCGGAAGATGTTGGGGACATCCTTAATGAATAATTTGCTTCAGTATTCACCATAGGGAGAGACCTTGACGTTCGTGAGGATGGCGTACAACAGATAGGCTCGGGCATTTCGATGTGAGGAAAGAGGATGTGCTGGAGCTTATGAAAAACATTAGGATGGATAAGTCACCGTGGCCGGACGGATATATCCAAGGTTATTACAGGAAGCAAGGGAATAGATTGCTCCGTTTTGACGACGATCTTTGCGTCCTCACTAGGCACGGTGTAGTGCTACATGATTGGAGGGTAGCAAATATTGTTCCTTTGTTCAAGAAAGGGAGTTGGGTTTTGACAGGCAATTATAGTCAGTGGGTCTTAATTCAGTGCTGGGCAAATTACTGGAGACAGGATTTATGGGCATTTGGAGAAGCATTGGTCGATTAAGGACAGTCGGCATGTCTTTGTGAGGGGCTTGTCATGCCTCACGAGCCTGATTGAATTTGAGGATGTGACAAAGCACATTGATGAAGGTAGAGCAGTGGATTTTAGTAAGGAGTTTCAAAAGGTTCGGCTTGTTCAGAGGTTCAGGAGGCATGAGATCCAGGGATATTTTGCAGTATGTATTCAGAATTGGCTCGCCCATTGAAGACAAGGTGGTGGTAAACGGAGCGTATTCTGCCTGTAGGTCGGTGACCAGTGGTTTTCTGCAGGGTCTGTTCTGGAACCACTGCTCTTTGTGATTTTTTTAAATAAATTACCTGGATGAAGATGTGGAAGGGTGGGTGAGGAAGATTGCTGATAAAGGTTGATGGTGTTGTGGACAGTGTAGAAGGTTGCTGTAGATTGAAAAAAGGATATTGATAGAATGCCGACCTGTTCTAAGAAGAGGAAGATGGAGTTCAACCTGGATAAGTGTGAAATGATACACTTCAGGAGATCGAATTCCAGGACAGAATACAAGGGTAATGGAGGGACTCTTAGCAGTGTGGAGGAACAGAGGGATCATGGGGTCCAGGTCCATAGATCCCTCAAGTTTGCCGCACATGTCGCTAGGATTGTTTAGAAGGAGTATGGTGTGCTGGTCTTCATTGGTCGAGGTATTGACTTCTAGAACTCTGGTCAGACCACACTTGGACTCTTGTGTTTAGGTCTGGTCGCCTCATTATAGGAAGGATGTGAAAGCTTCAGAGAGGGTCCAGAGGAGATTTACCAGGATGTTGCCTGGATTGGAGATCATGTCTTATGAGGATAGTTTGAGTAAGCTATGGCCTTTACTCTTTGGAGAGAAGGATTATGAGAGATGACTTGATAGGGGTGTACAAGATGTCAAGAAGCAGAGTTCGAGTGGACCGTTAGAGACATTATTCCCAGGAGACAATGGCTAACATGAGGGGATGTAATTTTGAGGTGATTGGAGGAAGATGTAAGAGGATGTCAGGGGTAAGATATTTAGAGTGGTGGGTGCGTGGAGTGCACTGCTAGCAGAGGTTGTGGGGGCAGATGCATTCGGGACATTTAAGAGACTCTTAGAAAGACACATGAATGCTGGAGAAATGGGAGCTCTGTGAGAGGGAACGGTTAATAGATCTTAGACAAGGAAAAAATGGTGGCACAAAATTATGGGCCGAAGGGCCTGTACAGTGCTGTAATGTTCTATGTTCTGTGTTGTAATTCATTACCCAAAACCACAATGTCCTAGTAACTGCAGCTATTAAGCCATTTCAACCCATACTCCTGTCCTTCTGTCCAGACTTCCCTTATTCCTGTGCCACTGGATAATAACTTCCTTCTCTTTTCTATTTCTGAAATGGCAACGCAGACCTGAAAAATTGTCTGTGTCTGTTTCTCTGGGTGCTGCTTGACATCTTGAGCTTCTGCAGGACTTTGTTTTTGCTGAGGATTTCCAAATTATGATGTATTGTTTACATTTTTGTTACATTCCTAATCCCTGAGCAGATGAAGCAGCCTTTGGGGTGAGACGTTGCAAAAAAGCATCATGTATTTTGAGAGCCCTGCAGTAAATATGATGTGACAATGCCATGCTTTTATGAGATCCAATGAAGGACCAGCAATAATGATTACCAAACTGAGATTACATATCACTCAGTGCTTTGGAAATGGTGTCATTTCCTTCTGAGTCCTGCATTCTTCCCTCCAGGTAGCAGAGGTCACAGATCTGAAAATCCATTTCAGTCCATTCCCCGCAAAGTGTACTGATACATCTAATGAACTTGATACACTGCAGTCACACTGCGCAGATTGAAGTTTGTGGAGAGTGGGGAACTCATTTAAAATGGCCGATGTGTTGCTGTTCAGTGGAACATTTACATTTGAGTTTTAAGTATAATTCTAAAAGTGCTCAGAGAAATCATTGCAGAGAAGCCAATCATATCCTTTGCAGCTGCTGCAACTGCTTAGCTATTCAGACTATGGATGACATGCTTGAGAATGCACTGTTTCTGTTCTGCTCTTTTATCCACTGTGTTTATGTGAATGGTTAAGACAAAATTCCAGGTAATGGTTGATGTTACAGAATTGAATTATGATATTATTAATGCCAAGGGAGAGACAGGGAGGTTGAGCTGAATTTCAACAATTTCTTTGAAATTGTTTGAAATGCAAATGATTTCTCCACTGTGAGCAAAGCATTAATGTTATCCCCTGTCTTACTGCATAAGGGTCATGAATGCTTCGATATTTGGGGAACTGTGTACATATCTGTACATTGCACAAACAGCAGTGAAAATTTCCACCTCATAATGGATTGAAGATCACACGTGCTCTATTGAAATGACTAAATATTCCACATTTCTAAATTTATGTATCATATCATTGTGTAGTCCCCAGTGTATACAAAACAGAGATCAAAGTGTGTTAATGTTTACAGGAGAGACCCACTCTGTAATTCCAGGTCTGTGACAGGCAGCACTCCTGAAAGTTTTGGTCTGTACACGAACGTCACTGCAATTTCATAAGATCCATTTCTTGCACTTAGCAGTGGACAGTGTGTCAACTCAAAACATTAACACCCATGTTGTATCTCAGTTGCAAATCATGTGGGTGAACCTGAATGGATGGTTTTGGAGTTCTGATGCCAAAATATTTAATTCCAATTATTAATCACCAATAATTATTACAATGAATGGATATTTCACTGCAGGCATCACCATCCCTTAATTCAGTGCAGGTGACTGCATGAACACAATTTTTTCTTCATCTCAGGAGCAGGAACATGATTCCCATTGTCATGATTAATCAATTATATCCCAAACAATACAAATGTTTCCATGTACAGAACAAGATGAGCACCATTCAAAGTAATGGGAAATAGTGTACAAAGCAAAGAGTAAAGTTATCTTTCTTTTGGCTCTCCTTTTAAGGATAACTGTGACATTCATTACTCGTACGATGATGGGTGGATTTGATCATGCTCAAAATATTGAACATCACAGCACTGGCACAGACCCTTCGGCCCACAATATCTGCGCCGACCATAATGCCCACCAAAACGGTAGCATAGCAGTTAGAGCGACGCTATTACAGCGTCAGCGATCGGGGTTCGATTCATGTCACTGTCTGTAAGGAGTTTGTACATTCTCCCGTGTCTGCGTGGGTTTCCTCCGGATGCTCCGGTTTCCTCCCACATTCCAAAGACGTGCGGGTAGGTTAATTTGGGTTTTAAAAAACTGGGCGCCGTGGACACGTTGGGCCGGACGGGCCTGTTACCACGCTGTAAATTAAACAAAAAACGAATTCCATTTGCCTGCACAGGATTCATATCCTTGATTCCCTGCCTGTTATTGATTCTGTCCAATTGATTCTTCAACATTTCTACATCATCAGGTTTCAACCACACCTCTTGGTAGTATGTTCCAGGCACCAAAATTACTGTCTGCAATAAAATCTTTGTCTTCCTCATCTACTTTAAACTTTCCACCTCTCGTTTTAAACCAATGCTCCCTTGTGTTTTAGATTTCCCTCTGACCATCTGTTCTATCAATGCCTCGCATATTTTTTTTATCAGGTTGCTCCTCAGCCTCCAATGCTGCAATGAAAACAATTTAACTTTGTCCAATTTTCACTGTCAGTAATACTGTCCAAATCCAGGCAACATCCTAGTGAACTTCTTCTGCAACCCTTTCAGTGCCTCCATATCCTTCCTGTAACGTAACGACCAGAAGTTCTCTAATACTTCATATGTGGCCCACTCAGAGTTTCATCCAGTTGCAACATGACATCCCAGCAGTTATAATCACTGTCCCGTGTGATGTTGATATGCATGCCGGATGACTTTTTTCCCCACTCTACCCAATGTTGTCACTAAAATTAATTGTGTTGCCACTTTATGAGCAAGAAATGAAACATAGATGACGACAATTACCGTCACTGGAACGATGAACGATGAAAAGAAATCTGGAGTTGAAATACTGTCCACGCCTGTGAATTGATGGCAAACTCCCTCATCGAAGAAAGCGAGGGTATGTTCTGAAACTGGGTAACACTTGTTCACATAAAATACTACACACTTACTTTAACAAAGGAAGCACAGTTACTGTTCCAAGAGGTAAACCTGCTCTTTTCTTTCATTGAAGCTTTTAGCTTTTCAAACCTCATAACAAACAGAAACAAAGCAACTTAAGGTGAAAGCAACTTTGACCCAGATAGAACTCTCGGCGACTGCTTAAAGTAGGGCATCATAAATATGACAGATGGGTGTGCCATACATTGCTTCTCATGTCCAAAAGGAATCTGGCTCAATATTAGGTAATTGCCAGTATATCTGCCACTCCAACGGACATCAGAAAACCAGGGAAACTTTTCAAAACATTGCACTTTCCCCAGCATCGGAACAGAATTGCCATTAACTTAGCTGAAATGGAAATAACCAGGGTAGTCATGCAGCAAACTAAGTGGTACAAAGGAAATAGTTGTTTGATGCACTGCAAGATGACATTTGCAGCATTAAGTTTGACGTGCTCTCCGTCATATGCTCTGCTACAGCTGCATGGATTTGTGGCTCCTTTACAGCGCCATAACTCAGAAGCACTTGAGAAAGTGCAGCAGTCATTCACTGTAATAATACTGGAACAGTTCAGGAATACCGACAGGCTGCACAGAAAAGACTGCTTACCCTCCACGTAAAAAGTTAAAGGCTGATCTTTTACACGTATTTAAGATCAATCCAGCTGATCGAAGAGTTAACAGTGGATGGTAATTAAACCAAGGCAACTTAAGATGAGCATCTTCACTTCCTGTCTCTTTTAAACAATTTATCTGTCACAGTAAGTAGTCAGGACAACATATACTTCAACGCATTCCTGAACATAAACCGGATTATAATATCAATGAAAGGACTTTTCACCAAATAGTTCAATGGACATCTGGAACTCTCCATCTGAAATAATTCTGAGGTATGTTTCCGTACTGTATGTCTCTGACTCGATGACGCCATTGTTCCTTGACACTATCAGAGCATTTTCCTGCTTATTTACCATAGCTCAGTCACTGACATGTCAAAAAATGCCCTTTTTCTCCCACTGCAAACCTTCACGTGAGGCAACATACAGCAGCCCACTAATTGGCCTCAGAACCCAGGGTAGTCATACCATTGTGTACAACTGTTTATTCCAACCTCCCGACTTCCTCCTCCTGCCATGTTGTTTTGTGGGAAAGGAGTGGAGACCAATGAAGACACAACAGCTGGATTTGTTTTCCATGGAGAGCAGCTGGCTGTGTGGGAACATGATAGAGGTGCAGAGAATTATAAGAGGTACAGATGAGGTAGATGATTAGGCCATTTTTCATGTCAAAGTGTCAACGACCGGACAGCAAAGGATTAATGGTCTGAATATGTGGTTCAGAGCTGAACTAAGGGAAATCTATCACCCAGAGGGTATTTTTGATCTGGAGTGCACCACCTAAGTCGTGGTTCTGGGGAAGCCAGTGCCGTCACAACAGTAAAGATGTATGTGATCGAGTACATGTATCACCAAGGCAGATTAGGATTTGGATAGGTGCTGATAAATTGAGTTCAGGTCGGTACCGGATGGTGGATATGGACATGCTCGCACTAATGGGAACGTTAGTGTGCTACACGACTTTATAATTCTATGATTGTATGATTTACTGGTGACTCTGAACATTTTAACATCTGCCCACCCGAACCATCCACAGGCAGTGAAGAGGCTTTCTCTGGTCCAAATGTTGCCAATTATCCAACTTTATATTCTATGCATCATGAACCCAACATTTAATATGGCAGGGCCTGGCTTCCCACAGCCGTATATGGGCACCTGTTGCCAGAGGGGAGATCTGACCAAGGCCGCCTGGCTTTTCATCCACTGGGACAAAGAAAGATTAATAATGACATAAAATCATACGAAGGGTTTTGAACAGAAGCCACACAAAGCCCTGTCAAACTCCATACTGGGTGGAATCACACCGATACCGACCAGGAGTGCAGTGTGACTGTGAAAGACCCTTTTGTCTTCTGCAGAGTGAGGAACCTGGTAGCTGAGAAGAATCCCCTCATTTGCATTTCATTTATTTAATTATTCAGTTTTATTTGGAGGTTTTGCTTCCTTTTATTTCAATGAAATGAAATTATAATTTCATGTAAGTTCTCTTCAAGAAAGATAAATCTTTGTTCCAAACCACGTACACCAGCATCTTGAAGTCTGTATTCACTGTCCGCATCTGCCCTCAAGTTGTCAACAATGGAACAGCATTTGGATTCCCAAGGCCGAGACCATTACTGTCTGCAACTGTCAATTTCCCAAAAGCGCCAATTTGGGTAAATATTAAAATAAGTCCAGATGCCTATAAAAGGGAAAGGAATAATGAGTGGGATTGTTTCCATCCATCAGACTCCTCAGTTTATCATCCCGGACAATTGTGCATATTTGTGAGTTGCAGCGGGGAAGTAACTCATGTCCCCTCACTTTCTTCATGAATGTTGTATCGAGGGTAAAAATGACACCTTCCTTCCCAAACAGACAAGTACTAACTTGTAAAGCTGCAATAATTTGGATATTTTGATGAGGTAATATTTCATAATCGACCTGCACAATTACCAGAAGCTTCAATGCTGACATGTTTCTCATCCTGTCATTATCTTGCAGCTACTAATCTGTAATCACTGTCCTTTGTTTACTGACCTTGGTGCAGTGTGAATCATTATTCTCATCTATGCCATGAAAGAGGAAGTTAATTCTCCCCTTTGCTTCCTGTGCTTTTATCAGAACCACGTCTTGTCTCAGGTTCATGCCTGTATCATGCTTTGGAATCCCCTTTGCACATTTTCCGACGCCTCCACACAACAACATTGAAATAAAATGCCAGCCCTTCTATTCAATACATTCGTAACTGATTTTTTCCCTTTTACAGCACTTTCTTGTACTAACTCCTTCTGCCTTGTATTGATTAATGTCACATATCTGTCACATTCTTCTTGACACATTAAGTCCCTCCTCACATGTCGCATTCCCAATGCTACACAAACACCCACATCGGTTTTGCAATTGCACCAGCTGTGGCTCAACAATTTAAAATACCACTTCCCATTTTCCCAGAATAACCACATTGACAGATAAATTCGTTAAGACAAGTGACTGAGTTGTCAGTCGGGGAACACATTGGGATCAGTAGCCATAGGTCTGTTAGGTTTAAATTAGTTATGGAAATGAGCAGATCTGGTCCACAAGTCAAAGTTCTAAATCAGGACATGGCAAATCTTGATGGTATTAGAGAGGAAATTTCAAAGTTGATTGGAATTGGATGTTTTCACGTAAATGAATGTCTGGAAAGTAGGTGGCCTTAAAAGTGGGATGTCGACGGTTCAAGATCTGCATTTTCCTGTCGACTGAAGGGCAAGGCTGGCAGGAATATGAAACTTGGATGAGGTGGGATATATGACGGTAGGTTAGGCAAAAAGAAGGAAGCATGAGTTACCTACGGGCAGCTTGGATCACGTGAAATCATGAAGGGGTATAAAGGGTGCAGGAGTATACTCAAGCAGGAAATCAGAAGGGCAAAAATGGGGCACGAGATAGCTTTGACAGAGAAGATTAAGGAGAATCCATAGATATTATATTAATGGGAACAAAGTAAGTACGGATAGAATAAGGCCCTTCAAAGACCAAAGTGGACAAATTTGTGTGGAGCCGTAAACAAGGTTGAGGTCCTCAATGTGTATTCCTCCTCAGTTGAGATAGTGGAGAAATAAATGAAGATTTTGGACCTTGAGATAGTTAATGTGGAGGTCTTGTGGATAGTCCACATTACAGCATTCAGATGTCTGAAATTGTCGGAAGGTAGATAAATCTCCAGGGCGTGATCAGGTATATCCAAGAAAACTGGAAGCGAGAGTAGAAATTGAGGGAACCCTGGCTGAGATATATGCATTACCCTTAGTGACTGGTGAAGTGCCGACAGACTGGAGGAGGCTAATGTTATGTGTTCATGTTGGAAGGGTTGTAAAGAAAAACCTGAGAACTGTAGACTGGATTCTAAGGGGTAGAATATACAAGCATCTGGTAAGCGGGGCGTAGATTACGGATAGTCAGCATCGATTTGTGTGTGGGAGATCATGTCTCATGATTTTGATCAAGGTTTTGGTTGCTGAGGGCAGGGCAGCAGACGTGGTCGATTGTGGACTTCAGCAGGGACTTCTATAAGGTTTTACATGGAAGGCTGCAATGGAATGTTCGATCGCAGGAGATCCAGGGAGAGCTTGTTCATTGGTTATAGATTGGCTTGATGGTAGAAAGCAGAGGGTGATGATGGAAGGTTATTTTTCGGGCTGGAAGCTTGTAACCAGTGGTGTTCCCAAGGGCTTGGTGCTGGGCCCATTGTTATTTGTCATCCATATCAATGATTTTGATGAGACTATGCAAGGCATGGTGGTAAGTTTGCAGGTGCCACTGAAATAGGTGATGTCATTGACAGTGAAGGTGGTTATCAGGATTTCTAGAGGGATCTTGATCAGCTGGGTAAGTGGACCAAGGAATGGCAAATGGAGTTCAATTCGGATAAGTGCGAACTGTTGCATTTTTGGAAGACACATCAGTGTAAGAAATGACAGTGAATGGTTGAGCCCTGGGGAGTGTTATAGAACAGAGGTACCAAGGAGTACAATTACATGGTTCCCTGAAAGTTGTGTCTTAGCTAGACAAGGTGGTGAAGAAGGCTTTTGGCCGACTGTCCTTCAGTCAGGGCACTGAGTATAGAAGTTATGCAAGATGTTGAGGAGGCCACATTTGGAATATTTTTCTCAGTTTCGGTCACCCTGCTCCAGGAAAGATGTCATTAAGCCTGAAAGGGTGAAACTGAGATTTACGAGCATGTCGCTGGGACTGGAAGGACTGAGTTATGGAGAGAGGTTAAGCAGGTTGGGGCCTTTATCATTGTAGCAGAGGAAAATGAAAGGTGATCTTGTAGAGGAGTATAAAATCAGGAGTGGCACAGATAGCGTGAATGCACAAGTCTGTTTAAACTTTGAATATCTTAGCACAATCCTGAGAAAAGAGGAGGTATCCCTGTTTAGTCTTTAATTACAACAAATCATTGCTGTAACTGGACTGCATGTTGCTTTTGTTACATAAGAAGGATGTCTACACCATTTCAACAGCCATAAAACTTTGAGTTGTCCTGAGTTGTGTCAGATACTGTGTAAACACAAGACTTCATTCTGTTGTTGTACAGCTCTTCTAATCAGATTCTGATTAACCTACTTCCATCATTTTGTCCACTACCATAGATCACTGTTGGAATTCCCACTGGACTAATGTGTTATGTTGTCTAGGTGGCTATTCTGGGAAAATAGAAAGTGGTATTTTAAATTGTTCAGCAAACAGTGGTATGTGAATCAAACTGCTATACTACAATTATCCAGTTGAGGGCAACACCAGTCTGTTTGGACAGAGCACGGAAGCAGCTGATATCAAGCTTCAGATTAACGGAATTCTCCTTGTTGCAGACCCATTAAGTTGGATTAGATCTGTAATGACTGAAATGAAAAGCAATATATACCCAGTGTTTTTCTGAATATGTACAAACATGTAGTGGGGATTTTATTTTCATTTACTCTTTTTTTTCTGGATCAAGCCAGAGCATGCAAGACCAGCATTTATTCCCCAAACCTTCAGTAGGTGGAGGTGAACCAGCTTCTTCAAACACTTTAGTCCTTCAGGTGAAGGTGCGCACACAAGGCTCGTACGTGAGGAGTGCCAGCGAAATTTAACTACTCGCAAAAATATTTGCAGATTAATTTGATATGTGGCTCAGTGTAGGAAACCAAATTGTGCTGTTGTTCCCCAGCAGTTGCTGCGGATTTCCTTCTTGATATTAGAATTCATGGGTTTGGGATGTGTGGCTGGGCAGATAACTGTAACCACAGAGTGCTGATGGAGGAGGGAATGGATTGGCTGCCAATCAACGGAAATAAATTGACATGGTTGATGTTGCACTTCTTGATTAATGGGGAAACTTTACTCAGCCAGGCAAGTGGAGAACATTCTATCTTGCTGCCTACCTGGGCCACCTAGATCTTTGAAATGTTTTGGTGCATCACTAAATGAGTTACTCACTGCAGGATACACAGCCTCTGATCTGCCCTTATCGTAGTATGTGGCTGGTACCATTGAGTTCCTGCTCAGTGTAATCCCCAGTATAGTGACGATGGTGCCTACGGCAATCCTGCTGAATATCAGGAGGATGTACTTAGAACCTTTCTTATTGGAGACATAAATGCCTAGCATGTTTATGGTGCACATGTTAGTTGCAATTTATCATGATTTCACTGAATGATGCCTGGACCGTCTCTCATGCACGAATGGGTTGTTTCATTTACTTAAGAATCGTAAATGTAATAGAACAATGAACAAATTGCAACTCACGGAGGGAGATAAGGAAGGGAGGGCTAGAGGGAGGGAGGGAGAGAAGGAGGAAGAGAGGGCGACCGGGAGGGAGCTAAGAAGGGAAGGAGGGAGGGAGAATCTACTGCAGTGTTGTATTTTGATGAGAGGATTAACATTCAACAACCACAATCATCTTCCTTTGTGCAAAATATGACACCAAACATTGGATTGCTTTCCCTTTGATGCTCAGTGATTTCAGTTTTGTAAAACACCTTGATACCATTTTTCATCAAAATGCTTCCTTGTTCTCAAGGGCAGTCACTCTCCCTGCATCTCTGGAATTCAACTGTTGGTCGCATGTGGGACAAAGTCTGTGATAACATCTGGAGCAGAGTAATCTCGTATTGTGATTGTTGTTTGTGAAATATCTCCGTGTCCTTTTTATCTACACCGACTTTGTGTCCCGGAGTTATTGCAATTTCCACCTTTTGATTTACATTGACAGGTAAATGTAAATTTACATTGTGGCCCTCCAGGAAGTCACACAGCTGGAGGGAAGAGGGAGAGAATAGTTACCTGCCGGGTCAGATATCATGGAGCTCCCAATTCCTCACTTGAATCCAATTTCTGAACGGAGGTTAATCAATAATGCAGTGGGAGATATGCAAATTTTCACCCCCCCCCCCCCCCCCCCCCCCCCCCGCCAACACACACACCGGCCCACACGGGAATGCAGGTCTCTGACAATTGCTTCCGATTTAGACAAGTTAGTAGTAAACGGCCATAAAAATAAATACCTACAATGCAAGCTTTCACCACACCAACAACTTACACGAGGTTCAGCTTGCTGAGTGGTGAGTTTGTGCAGATCGATCATGCTCTGGCTCACATCCTTCTCCATCTCCAGTGCTCTCTGCATTGTCACCACACCGTTGATCAACTTATCCTATTCTGGCCCCTGAAATCTAAAGCAGTCAAGAAGACTTGGAACATGAGCAACAAGGTGACAAGTAACCGCAGGGAGCAAACTGCCGCAAGTGAATAGAAATGACATCAACAGAACTATCAAATTAAACCGATTGATTAAATCCTCGGAGAAAATGACGTCTCTGCACTGAAACAGACCTTGATGTCCTCCAGCAAAGTACGGCCTCGAAACGGATTGTGGAATTACATCAGTTTCTCATTCTGCTCCCGTTCATCGTGGCCCCGCTTCCAGAATAAATCGGCAAAGTGACGAAGGGCAACATCATCCCGGGCAAAATACGTGGACTGTGGAGATTACGTTCACGTATATTGTTTAAGACTCGTATCGTGCTACAACTAGAAATTCGAGTTAATGCATTCTCAGAGGTTGAAAAGACGTAGTAGATAAGAAATAGCCTCTCTGACAGTGGTCAGGATTGATTCTAGGTGGAATTCAAGGACCGAGATTCTGCAGGACGAGGAGCGAAACCCTGAAAACATGGACGGGTTGTACCGCCCACTTCCCAGCACCGGGATTGGAGCACACTTACCAGAAACTAAACAAGGTTCCCCAAATGCAGGAATTCACTCCCGACTCCGAACATGGAAGAGCACAGGAACAGGCCATGCAGCCCACAATGTCGCGGGAAACACGATGTCATACTCAACTTTTGCTTACACATGAGACATATCCCTCCATATTTATGAATCTCCATGAAATCCTCAAACGCCACCCAGGTATCGACATCCGCCATTATCCCCGGCAGCCCGTTCCAAGCACGTTTGAAATACTTGCTCCGCACATCTCCTTTCAATGTTTCTCCTCTAATCTTCATGCCTGTCCTCTGATATTTGGGATTTCTACCCTGGGGAAAAGATTGACAGCCTACCCGGTTTATTGCACAATGTTATCGATCTCTACAGGTCTCCCTCAGCCCAGAGAAAACCCAAGTATCTCCAACGTCTTATCACTCATCCAGGTGAACCTTCTGTTCCCTTTCTATAACCTGCACGTCCATCCTGTAAGGGGGTGACCAGAACTGCACACAATACTCCAAAAGCGGCCGAACCGAAGTTTTGTAACAGTGGCAACAGGACTTCACGACTCATACTCAATGTCGCGATTAATGAAGGCAAGCATGCCATACACCGCATTTACCACCAATCCGACTTGGATGGCCACTTTCAGGGAGGCATGGCTTTGGACACAAAGATTCCTCTGTACATCAATGCCCTTGTTCCCTGGCAGTAACTTTGCAATTTCACAGTCCCACGAACTCATTGAAATCAAAACTCTCCTGATCTCAGTTCCGAATGACAAACATGTGGGGAGAATCAAATGGGTTAAGGCAGGATTAGTGGATGTAAAAAGAATTCATTATGTTCGGCGCGGACGAGTTGAGCCAAAGTGTACGCTCCCGTACCGTATCGATCTGGGATACCCTGACATCGCGACATCATAAGCAGAGATCAATCTCAGCTTGCCAAATGAACCATGACGTCCCAGGAATCAATCCAGTGAAGTTTCCCTGCACTCCTTCTTCGACAACGAGAGTTGTACAGGATGGACTGGGTAAAGAAACCGGGGGCTGTATCAACAGGTGAGCGGTGGCAGATATTTCACCAGATGGTTCACAACACTCAGCAGAGGTTCGGCCCAACTAGAAGGAGGGATTCCATGAAAAAGGCGAAGAATCACTGGTTGCAAAGGAGGTCAAGGATATTGTGAAGTCGAAAAGTAGGACGTACAAGTTGGCAGGTACGAGAGGCAGGTGGGAGGTTAGAGGAATTTCCAGCAATTAGCAACGAATAAGAGCTCAGTAAAAAGGAACACTGACGAATGGAAACTTGCATGTTATTCTAAAAAGAACAATAACAGTTTCTCTGAATATATAACAGGAAAGAGTGTGGCTCAGATAAGAGTGGTTTCTGGAGAACCAATCTGGGGTAATTGTATCAGGAAATAATAAGCCGGCAGATACATGACCCAATGTTGTGCACCGGTTTTTGTTTTGCTGCGGAGGACACTTCGATTAACCCACTGGCAAAAGGCAATTTTGATTTCAATTTACCAACTTCACCTGGATAACATGGATCCAACATTTTCGGCCAATTTGCCACCTGGGATCTTGTCAAAGGTCTTATTGCAGCTCATGTGAACGGCACCTACTGCACTGCCCTCCTCAATATATTTTGTTGCCTTTCAAAAACGAAATCACATTGCTCAGACAGGATGGGCCCTGAACAAAACATTTTAGGTATCGCTGATTTTTCCATGCCTTTACAGGTGATCAATAATGCTATCCCTCAGAATGTTTATGCAATATCTTCCCTACTAATAATGCTGGGGCTTTCATGACTGGTATTTCTCCTGCTGCCGTTGTCTGAAAGGGAGACCACGTTTGAAATCCTCCCGTCATCTGGTACCTCAATTGTAGCCACCAAATATACACAAATCTCTGTCGGTTCCTATCTTCTCTGCCTCTCAGCCTGGGATAAAATATCATCTGGCACTGGGGATTTATCCACCTTTGACCTCTTGAGCACCTCCACTGTCCTCGCTTTAATTTAAGGGACGTGCACTAGAATTTCACCTTCCGCCTCGCTGAATCCTTCAACGACAAAATCTCTTCCTGTGGTGAATACCCATGTAAGCACCTCATTTAGGTCCACACCTGCAGATTATGGCTCCAGGGTCATTTTTCTCCTGGTGGATCACACGGGCCATACTATTCCCTGGTTATTCCTTTGCCTCAATACATTAAGACTGCCAGCCAGATAGTTTTTACCAGTTTAAGTCCTCCTAATTTCCTTGCTGTTTGATTTCTCCATTCCGCTTCCATTCCGTTCCACCTCAATGCCCCAAAAATGCAGTTCAAATTTTTCAGCATTAAAACATTTGCAATATCTGAGAAGAACGTCAAATTCCTCCGACACTTGCTGCAGATTCATTGATTGTGTGATCACACAGCAGGAAATTCAATTCTCAACTATATAAACAAATAATATCCAGGAACCAAAATAATTGACGGGATATGAGCTCATTCTTTAGCTCCTTGGATTCCTTGCAGACCGAGCCTTCGTCATCTCTGTGGCTCGATTCAAGATTCTCTATCTTTGTTTTTTATGCAAAGTCATTTCCTTGCACTGCGGATTTGTGCCCTTGGGTAACTTTGCAACACCTCCACGCTCTGACCTGGGCACAAACATCGAGATAGTGCATTTTCCTTCCCCAGGAACCCGGAAGTATTTTGGAACGAAGCTTTGTCTGGGGGGAGTGTTGGTGGGAGATGGAGGGGAAGCGTGCAGGAGATCCTGTGAAATGATGCAGGAGCAAGAAAGAGAAGGAGAAGAAGAGACTGTCATAAAACACGGGAATCTGAGAGATGGCAGCTTGAAGGCAGACTCGATGGACGAAGAACCAGGGAAAGAAAACAGAGAGGGAAAATCAGATAGGGGCAAATGTGAAACCGCGGAGGCAGAGAGAAAGAGGTGCAGAGAAGTGGGAAGCGTGGTAGTGAAGGTTGATTACTCGAAGAAACCTGAATAGTGAAGCAGAGAGGGAAGAGACAGGGCTACTAGAAAGGATAAGAGACGGTTGGAAGTGCTTCATTGAAGGGTTTTAAGGGAGGAAGCTAAATGAGTGCGTGGGGGCTGCATCAGAAGTGCATGGAGCTCTGCAAGTCCGTGTGCGATGGTTGCCAGTTCTGTGTGTGTACCTGACTCCAATCTACGCGGTAGAGCCCAGTCTGCAGCCGTTATCGCTTCATCGCAGCAGATCGGAGGGCCTGTTCTGTCAGAACTGCGGGGCTGCTGCTGCGCAAAGTGGAATAAATATCACCCGGGTATCTTCGACTCTTAAGGAGTGAAAACGAGAGCATTGCGAGGCCTTGCCAACATGTAAGGGAGAAGAGGAGGACTCCACCTTGACCATTGTTTCCTGTTTCCTCACTTCCCCCACTGGTCTCACTTGCTTGGGGTATCTGCAGTGCCTTGGTACTTCCAGGAACAAAAAGAAAGTTTCTAACGTTAGCACAATGTCGCACAACAATAAAAAAAAGAAC
Organism: Pristis pectinata; assembly: GCF_009764475.1. Classification (NCBI taxonomy): domain Eukaryota; kingdom Metazoa; phylum Chordata; class Chondrichthyes; order Rhinopristiformes; family Pristidae; genus Pristis; species Pristis pectinata. The sequence continues at coordinate 21,442,839 of NC_067433.1, read as the reverse complement.
CATTGGTAATGTCGGAACGTGCTTTCTCAAAGGGCACCACCAGCGAATTTCCCTCATGTGTTGGAGATAAAAGCGGATGACGTCACACTTTTCCAGAGGTGGTCCCCAGCAAGGATTGCCACTGTTAACTATATTGTGGAGTCTATTGGTGGAGCTCGATGGACTAAGTCACAGCTTGGTTTTGTTCTAGTCTTTTTTAATCTTCCATTTTCCACTCTTTAGTGAGTCTTTTACAATACAACACAAGTTTAATTTTGATTTTTAACTGTTGAAATGAACACCAGATCTGAAGGGTCAGCTAATGGCAAAGGTAATGGAGACCATCCTACTTTGGAAGCTATTTCTAATCTGGATAAAATGTTCGACCGGAGCTTTGCCGAATTTAAGACCATTTTAAAGGACTTTGAAGACGGATAAAATACACTCATCCAGGAAAACGCCAAACAAAAGCAATTAATTGCTGAACTCGACCAAGCTGGCAACGAGAGAGATGAGAAACTCCACTCACTTGAAAAAGCCTTAATTACAACCAAGCAAAACCTGGAAAAGCAACAACAGAGGATCAGCGACCTGTAAAGCCGCAGCAGGAGAAGAAATTTAAGAATCATCGGTTTTCCAGAGAACATTTCGTATTCTGCTGGATTGAAAAAAAATGAAATAATAATGAAATACGTATATTAGCTGATAAGATTAAAGAAATAGATAAAACAATATTCTGATACCCCTAATCTGGAGCTTCATAAAAAGAGAACAGAATTCCCATTACAACATAGTTTATTATTAACATCTTCAATTGAAAACGTACTGCGTAAAACCAAAAGTCAATTTTATATACTTGGTGACAAATCTGGTAAATTATTGGCCAACCAATTGAAAGCTACTTTATCTAAACGTCAGAGCAATAAAATTCGTAAACCAGATGGTGCCTACACGATAGATGATATTCAAATTAATAAATCCTTTCAAGAATTTTATTCTTCTTTATACCGATCAGAAACCCCTGAGGATTCTACATCAATGCATGAATTTCTAAGAGATTTGAAGATTGCTCAATTATCTTTAAATGAACGTTCTACATTAGACGCACTCATTTCGGAGGAAGAGATAAAGAAAGTAATATTTTCAATGAACTCGGGTAAAGCCTTGACGGATATACAGCAGAATTTTTTAAATCCTTTTCTTAAATTCTTGTTCCCTGGTTAGCAAAAATTTTTAAAGATGCCCAATCAGTGGGTAAACTACCACAATCCTTCTATGAAGCAACTATTTCTTTAATTCTTAAAAAGGATAGAGATCCCACTGATTGCGCATCTTTAAAAGTGCACCTATTTCTTTATTAGATGTAGAAACAAAAATATTTTCCAAATTATTGGCCTTTAGATTTGAAAAAGGTTCTTCCACAAATTATCTCTGAAGACCAGACAGGATTTATTCAGAATCGTTATTTACATTTTAATATTAGGAGATTAATGAATATTATATATACCCCTTCATCCCAAATTCCAGAATGAGTTGTCTCACTGGATGCTGAAAATGCGTTTGACAGAGTCGAATGGGAATATTTATTCATTACACTTCAAATATTTAATCTTAGCCCTAAATTTACATCTGCGATTCAACTGATTTATTATGCACCTATGGCTTCAATACTTGCTAATAATCAAAGATCACCTTTGTTTAGGCTGTTCGAGGTACTAGACAAGGTTTCCTTTCAAGTCCTTTATTATTTGATATTGTTTTGGAACCCTTGGCTATTGCACTCCTGGATTCTTCAAGCATACGTGGCATTACTCGCGGACAGACCATTCATAAGATATCTCTCTACGCAGATGACCTGTTACTTTTGTCACAAACCAGCAACAAAAGAAACACACCGAGCATGATTCAGTGTTAAAAACTATTTTATTAATCACTACTTATGATAATACGTAAAATAAAAGTAAAAATGTTAGTATGTTAGAATTCAAAAATGTTAAACCTCGAACGTTAACCCCAAAACTAAACTCGTCGTGTGTGTGTGTGACAAAGTCCAAAACTCCCAGTTCCTGAATGGTTCTTAAAGTTCAGTTCCGCAAGCCATAAGGTGAAACATGAGCAAGGGCTTCTTCAACAACCACCGTTGTCTGAAGATAAGATGTAGATGTAGAAAAACATAGAGAGAGTACATACGAAATCCAAATGTTCCACGATGGAACCCAAACGACACTTCAGTGTTTACTCGGTAGTGACTTCCTCACCCCGAAAAGCATCCGAACCGTGGTCGTCCACACACAAATACCTGTTTCCTTCTACAGGTCAGCAACAAAGTGAACTCCACCGGATTACTTCCAACTTCCATACATGGATTTCAGTGGCAAACACAGTTATTGTTTCTCATCCATCGATAGAGAAAACAAGCAGGCTGGTGTCTCTCTCCCTTCTCTCTCTCTCTCTCCTTCTTCTTCTTCTGACTTCTTCAACAACGTCATTACGTCCTTTATCTTCTATTGACGTAAGCACACCCCACACACACATACACACACACTCTCTATCTTAAAGGGACTTTCACTGAGTCCGTAACACCTCCCACCTAAAAAAAAATTTCCCAAGAAAAATTTTAACCGCGCATACAGTTAGTAATGTTAATAATTATCATGCTACACAACTACAGACTATCAGATTAGTACAGATACATGTTTCCCATTTAACATCGGGAAAGACAATCAGCAATCACATTATCTTTGCCTTTAATGTGAGTTATCATGAGATCAAACTCTTGCAAAATTAAACTCCAGTTTAACAGCCTTCTGTTCTTGTTTTTGACTCGGCTCAGAAACACCAATGGGTTATGATCTGTATATACAGACAATGGTTTCTGAGCGGTGCAAACATATACACTGAAATGTTGCAAGGCTAAAACAAGCGACAGTAATTCTTTCTCTATGGTGGAATAATTCTTTTGATGCTCATTAAATTTTTTGAAAAGTAAGCTACAGGATGGTCAATATCATCAAGGTCACCCTTCTGCAACAACACAGCTCCTGCAGCTTCATCACTGGCATCTACTGCTAATGAAAATGGCTTTTCAAAGTCAGGTGTTTTGAGCACAGGATGGTAGCATAAAATGGCTTTCAGTTTCTCAAATGCTTCTTGACAAGAATCTGTCCAAACAAACTTTACTCCCTTCTTCAGAAGAATAGTTAGGGGAAGAGCAATATCAGCAAAGTTTTTACAAAATTTTCCGGTAATATCCAACCATTCCCAAAAATCTTCTAACAGTCCTCGTACCTGTGGGAATAGGGAACTCAGATATCGCTTGAACTTTTGCCTGAACAGGAGCTTGCTTGCCTTGACCTACAACATAACCAAGATATGTCACAGTGGCATGGCCAAATTCACTTTTAGCCAAGTTAACTGTAAGGTTAGCCTTGGAAAGTCTTTCAAACAACCTTTCTAACGCAGAGATGTGATCCTCCCATGTATCATTCCCAGTCACTAAGTCGTCAATGTAGGCATCTGTATGTTTTAACCCATGAATCACTGAATTAATCATTCTTTGAAATGTTGCCGGAGCATTTTTCATTCCAAATGGCAAAACATTGTATTCATACAATCCAGAAGGGGTTACAAAGGCTGAAATTTCCCTTCCTCTATCTGTTAATGGAACACACCAGTACCCTTTTAATAGGTGAATCTTTGTAAGAAATTTTGCCTTTCCCACTCTGTCTATGCAATCATCCACCCTAGGAATAGGGTAAGCATCTGACTTCGTTACAGCATTCACTTTCCTGTAATCTGTGCAAAATCTAACAGTTCCATCAGGTTTAGGCACAATAACACAGGGCGAACTCCACTTCGAAGTAGAATGTCTAATAATATCATTTTCCAACATGTATTTTATTTCCTGATCAACAAGTTTACTTTTTTCCACATTCATTCGATATGGGTGTTGTTTGATTGGTTTTGCATCCCCAACATCAACATCATGGGTAATTATCGATGTTCTGTTTGGAACATCTGGGAACAGATTTTTAAATTTTAAAATTAATTCTCTCATCTGTTGTTTTTATGAAACTTGTAAATGGTCCAACTTCGTTTCAAGGTTCTCCATGATATTTTGGTTTTTTAGTTTCGATGGAACAATATTTGGTCTAAATTGGCCTTCCTCAACATCAACATCAGGCATTCTAGAAACAACCTTTACACCATCCACCAAGGCCACAACTGAATCCCTCTCATTATAAGGTTTTAGCATGTTTACATGACAGACTTGTGTTTTCTTGCGTCTATCTGGTGTTTTGATTATATATGTTAGATCAGTCACTCGAGATTCAATAACATAGGGTCCAGAAAAACGAGCTTGCAAGGGATTATTTTGGCTAGGGAAAAATACCAACACCTTTTTCCCCACTGCGAATGTCCTAGGCCGAGCACGTCTATCAAAATATGTCTTCATTCTTATCTGGCTTGTTTTCAGATTCTCTCTCGCTAGCTGGCAGACTCTCTCCAACCGAGTTTTAAATTTTTGGACATAGTCCAACAGACTCAAGTGAACTTCCTCATTAACCCATTGCTCTCTTAACAACTCCAAAGGTCCTCTCACCCTATGTCCAAACACAAGCTCAAACGGACTAAATCCTATTGACTCCTGGATCGATTCTCTAACCGCAAACAAAAGTAAATGGATACCTTCGTCCCAATCCTTGGTGTTTTCAAAGCATTAAGTCTTCAGCATATTTTTGAGAGTAGAATGAAATCTCTCCAGAGCTCCTTGAGATTCTGGGTGATATGCAGATGATACAATCTGCTTTGCTCCCAGCTCATAGACTATTTGTTGAAAAATTTTTGACATAAAATTACTACCTTGATCAGATTGGATTTCTTTTGGCAAACCAAACAAGGTAAAAAATTTTACAAGAGCCTTTGACACCGTCTTGGCCTTAATATTTCTAAGGGGTATTGCCTCTGGAAATCTAGAAGTGGCACACATGATGGTTAACAAATACTGATTTCCAGTCTTAGACTTTGGTAAGGGGCCAACACAGTCCACAATCACCTTCGAAAAGGGTTCACCAAAAGCAGGAATTGGTTTCAATGGAGCCACAGGGGGTTTTTGATTTGGTTTACCTACCATCTGACATGTGTGGCAGGTTCGACAAAACATCACCACATCTTTTCTCAAACCAGGCCAATAGAATTGTTTCAAGATCTTCCCTACAGTTTTATTCACACCAAAATGACCACCCAAAGGCATACTGTGGGCCAGGTTTAAAATCTCATCCCTATAAACTTTTGGAACAACAACCTGATGAATAACTTCCCATTCCTCAGTAACAGGAACATGAGGAGGTCTCCATTTCCTCATTAACACTCCATTTTTGACATAGTATCCAGTTGGCACTTTTTCAATCTCCTCACATGAGAGAGCTTTTTCTTTCAATTCTGTCAACTCAGGGTCCTTTGTCTGTTCCACCATAAAATCCTTCCTCGACAAAGACAAATCTTTAAATTCAGGCTCACTATAAGGATGTTGATCCTCCAGTGAAGACAGAAAAGTCTCAGATAAGGCATCATAATTTTCTTCCTGTTTAGGACTGTCACAAGGAACCACATCAGACTGCACCGGACTGTCTGTCTTGGCTAATTCTCTAGCTCTAGCTCGAGTCACCGCACATGATGGGTAAACATCTGGATCATTCTCAGACTCATCAATCCTTGGTTTGGTTGTTAACCGTACCACAGGATCACTTTCTCCATCTGCAAGGTCATTTCCCAATAACAAAGAAACTCCTTCCACTGGAAAACTAGGTCTTATCCCTATCTCGACTGGTCCTTCTACGAACTTTGACTTTAAAATCACCCTGTGAAAAGGGACAGACATGGTCTCACCTGTAACGCCTTGTACTAGATTTACTTCACCAGTGTCACTTTCTTCACCAAAATTTAAAACACTGTCCAGCAAGAGAGATTGACTAGCCCCAGTATCTCTAAGAATTTTCACTGGAACCTGGGGTGACTCATCATTCAGTGAAACAAAACCCTCTGATACATACGAACGGAATTCTTTTCTCACCTCCTCCAACTTTTCCGCTTTTTCCTCTTGCAAGGACTGATCTTTAACAGCATCTCCTAAACCTTTTTGATTTTTAATTGCCTGAAAGCAAGCATTGGGCCCAGCTTCCTTCTTTTTCTTCAAAAGGGCACAATTAGATATCACGTGGCCAGGTTTCCTACAGTAATAACAAGTACGCTCAACAGGTTTCTCCAGCCCTGGCTTCTTTTCATCTTTTCCTTTTTGATTACCTCCCAATTTAATCTCCGGTTTACCTGGATTGTCTTTGTAACTCCTTTGAAAGGTTTTAGGTTGTCCCCATTTGGATTTATGGGTTAAAGCATAATCATCTGCCAACCTAGCAGTTTCTTGTAAAGTTTCCACTGCCTTTTCATTTAAATATGTTGTTAATTCAGCTGGAACACATCTTTTAAAGTCTTCCACCAGTATCAATTCTGTCAATTTATCATAATCCCTATCTACATTTTTAGCCAGGCACCATCGTTCAAAACATATTCTCTTTCCATTGGCAAATTCCATATAAGTCTGATCTGCAGATTTCCTCAAGTCTCTGAATTTTTGTCTATAAGCCTCAGGGACCAATTCATAGGCCTTCAAAATAGCTTGTTTTACCTTGGTATAATCAGCTGCATCCTCAGCAGACAAAGCAGAATAAGCTTTTTGAGCTTTACCTTTAATCACACTCTGTACCATAAGAGCCCATCCTTTCCTTGGCCAGTTTGAACTCACAGCAACCTTTTCAAAATGTTGGAAATACTGATCAACCTGATCTTCTTCAAACGGAGGGACTAATCGAACCTCCCTGCTGGCTGAAAAACCATCTTCAGAATCAGATTCCAAACTCCTACGCTTCATTTGTAACTCATGCTGCCTCTGTTTTTCCTTCTCCTCACTATCCAGCTCCATCCTCTTCAATTCCATCTGCTTCATTGCTAGATCAGCCTCTATCTTCATCTGAGTTAGCTTTTGTTCAGTCTCTAATTTCTTTTGTTCGGCCTCTAATCTCTTTTCCTCTTGTTCGGCCTCTAATCTCTTTTGCTCTCGTTCAGCCTCTATCTTTAACTGGGTTTGCTCTCGTTCGGCTTCTAATCTCTTTTGCTCTCGTTCAGCTTCTATCTTTAACTGGGTTTGCTCGCGTTCAGCTTCTATCTTTAACTGGGTTTGTTCTCGTTCAGCCTCTATCTTTGCCAGCTGCACCTGTGCCTCAGAAATTGCTATTTCACTGCCAGGAAACTGTTTTAACACTTCCTTCTCAAACACCTTCTTTTCCACATAATGGCCAGCTATCAGTCTCTGAATATCTGCCTTTCTCATAGACTGCTTTACTTCTGTAAGGTTTAGCCTTGTAGCAATCTTTATCAAATCATCCTTTTTCGCCACCTCCAATCCCTTTTGGGTTGGTGACTCCAAAAATGCCTTAATATCCATTGCTGCTGGTTTCCACACACACAAGCCAATTAAAAAGAATTTATCAGACCTCCCTCAAAAATCTTTGGATTGAATCCCGAATAAATCTTGTCAATCTGGGGAACGATCCCAGACGACACTCGTTAACCTTGGGAACGATCCCGGACGAGCCCCCAATTTTGTCACAAACCAGCAACAAAAGAAACACACTGAGCATGATTCAGTGTTAAAAACTATTTTATTAATCACTACTTATGATAATACGTAAAATAAAAGTAAAAATGTTAGTATGTTAGAATTCAAAAATGTTAAAGCTCGAACGTTAACCCCAAAACTAAACTCGTCGTGTGTGTGTGTGACAAAGTCCAAAACTCCCAGTTCCTGAATGGTTCTTAAAGTTCAGTTCCGCAAGCCATAAGGTGAAACATGAGCAAGGGCTTCTTCAACAACCACCGTTGTCTGAAGATAAGATGTAGATGTAGAAAAACATAGAGAGAGTACATACGAAATCCAAATGTTCCACGACACTCCAGTGTTTACTCGGTAGTGACTTCCTCACCCCGAAAAGCATCCGAACCGTGGTCGTCCACACACAAATACCTGTTTCCTTCTACAGGTCAGCAACAAAGTGAACTCCACCGGATTACTTCCAACTTCCATACATGGATTTCAGTGGCAAACACAGTTATTGTTTCTCATCCATCGATAGAGAAAACAAGCAGGCTGGTGTCTCTCTCCCTTCTCTCTCTCTCTTCTTCTTCTTCTGACTTCTTCAACAACGTCATTACGTCCTTTATCTTCTATTGACGTAAGCACGCCCCACACACACATACACACACACTCTCTATCTTAAAGGGACTTTCACTGAGTCCGTAACACTTTATATTTCTAATCTGGAGGAATCTATCCCCGTAGTACTATCACTACTAGATCAGTTTAGTGTTTTTTTTTCTGGCTATAGATTAAATCTCAATAAGAGTGAACTTTTTCCATTAAATATGCAAACTCGAATTTACAGGCAATTACCTTTTAGATTAGTAACTGACTATTTTATGTACTTAGGTGTTAAAATTACCAAGAAACATAAGGACTTATTTAAAGTTAATTTACTGCCTTTAATTTACCATGTGAAACAATTATTTCCTAAATGGTCCCCACTGTCTTTATCATTGGTAGGCTGAATTAATGCGGTAAAGATGAATATTTTACCAAAAACATTATATTTATTTCAAGCGAATCTAACTTCCGTCCCGAAATCTTTTTTTGACACTATTGATTCTAAAATTCTTTCATATATTTTGCAGAATAAAAACCCAGGGTTAAGTAAGAAATATTTACAAAAACTGAAAAAAGTATGGTGATATGGCCCTGCCTAACTTTAGACTATATTATTGGGCAATTAATATCAGATATTAATTTTTTTAGGATACAACATTCAGACGTAATTCAATGTCCCAAATGGGTATATCTTGAGCACCAATCAGTACTTGGATTTTCATTAGTTTCTATTTTAGGAGCTTCACTCCCTTTTCCACTTACAACATTAACTGAACATATGATTAACTCAATTGTTCAACATACAATACTAAAATGGTTTCAATTTCTTAAATTTTTTGGATTGAATAAAATTAACTTGTCAAGTACCATTCAATCTATTTTTGTTATTTCATCTATCCAGCGTTGACTCAGCTTGTTCTATATAGAAAAGGAAGGGAATAGTATGTTTTCGTGATTTATTCATTGATAACTGTTTTTCATCTTTTGAACAACTGTCTAACAAATACAATTTGTCTAGATCACACTTTTTTCGATATTGGCGGATTAGAAATTTTTTAAAGGCTACTATGTCTCTCTTACGACTCCTTACAAAACTGAAATGATGGAAAAACAATTTATGTCTTAATCCTTTTCAGAAGGGCTTGATAGCAATAATCTATGATTTAATTATGAAAATACGTCCAGAATCACTGGACGAAATTAAGAATGAATGGAAAAGTGAACTCCAGACATCTTTACCAACAGAGACATGGAAGACAATTCTTAATTTAGTTAATACATCTTCAATGTGTGCCAGACACTCTTTGATACGGTTTAAGGTAGTTCACAGGACCCATATGTCAAAAGATAAGCTAGCCCGTTTTTATCACCATATAAATTCTATATGTGACCGATGTAAATCGAATGTGACTTCTTTGACACATATGTTTTGGTCCTGTCCTCTTTTGGAAAAATATTGGAAAGACATTTTTAACATTATCTCAAATGTATTGAATATTGATTTAAACCTCACCCTATCACTGCAATTTTTGGATTATCAAGGATAGAGTCTGGCCATTAATCTGCTTCCGCTAACCTTACGATTGCATTTGTTATATTAATGGCCAAACGATCTATTTTGTTTAAATGGAAGGATCCAATACCCCCTACTACTTTTCAATGGTTCTCTCAAATTAAATCATGTTTAAATTTGGAAAAAATTAGGAGTGGTACTGTTGATCCTTCGCTTCAATTTGAGATATTTGGAGTCCATTTATTCAATATTTTCACATGATATAGATCCCCTTTCAATAACTTTTCAATTTCGAGGAATGGAGTTGACGACATAATATTGTTCTGTTTCTACTGAGAAATTTCAGTCCAGTTTGTTTTCTTTTTTTTTGTATTTTTTTCTGTTTAGTTTGGTTTGATATATTGTTTATAATTTTTCTTACTGATTTTTTTCTTTTCTTTTATATATATAATAAATAATTTTCTTTCTTTTCTTTTATATTATGTTCATTTACTAAGAGATCGTGGGATCTACAGATTTTTTAAAATATTTTATTGTTCTTTATGATTATCTATGCCATGATTGTTGTCCTGATCTCCTTGTATTACATGTACAAACATTGATGTTCTATATTAATCTGTATTAATTTGAAGACGAATAAAAGGATTGAAAAAGAAAGAAAAATAGGGTATCTATTTTAATCACCACCGCCCACTGGCTATGACTTCGACCATCATGAAATGCTTAGACAGGCTGGAAACAGCACACATCAACTCCGGCCTCTCAAACAACCTTCACCCACTACAGCAGAGAAACGAGAAGACACGAGTCCTGATGCAGGGTTTCGACCGAAACGTTGAACTTTCCTTTCCCCCCTGCTCGACCCACTGAGTTTTTCCAGCAGATTGTTTCTTGAGTCACTACATTTCGCCGTAACAGGTCCACTACGGACGCCATTTCACTGGCCCCGCACTCATCTCTGAAGCACCTGGATAACAAAAGCAGCTATGCCAGACTCCTATTTATTGTCCACGCTCACCACCGTGCGGCCAAGTTCTGCGCTAGCTCCATCTACAAATTCGCAGATGACACCATTGTGGTGGGCCGGACGTTAAATAACGACGAGACGGAGTACAGAAATAAAATAGAGAGCTTAGTGACATAGTGTCTTGACAACAACCTTTCCCTCAGTGTTAACAAAACAAAAGAGCTGCTCATTGACTCCAGGAAGGGGGACGGATCACACGCCTCTGTTTTAACATCAACATCAATGGCCCTTGAGGAGGAAACGGTGGGGGGTTTTACCTCCGAGGTGTGAACATCACCAATAGCTTCTCTTGGTCCACCCACGTAACCACTGAAGCCAAGAAAGTACACCAGCGCGTCTCCTTCCTCAGAAGGATATGCAAATTCCGCATTTCCCTGTTGACCGTCACTAATTTCTATAGATGCATCACTGAAACCATCCTATCCGGATGAATCATAGCTTAGTAAGGCAACTGCGTTGCCCAATATCTCAGGAAATTGTAGCGAGCTTTGGGCACAGCTCAGCCATCATGTAAACTGTCTCACCTTCATTGACCCTATCTACACATCCCGATGCTTTGGGAAAGCAGCCAATTTACTCAAAGACCCCTCCCATCCCAGACAGTCTCGCTTCTGCCCTCTTCAACCAGGCAGAAGATACAGAAGGTTGAAAACACGCCTCACAAAGCTCATGGCTCTATCCCTCAAAGCTCTATTCCTCTATTATAATCACCTGAACTTGTAAGATAATGATGAACTCTTCATCTCACAGTTCACCTCGTCATGGCCCCTGTACTTTTTTGCCTACCTGCAGTGTCCTGTCTCTGTAACGGTAACATCAACACTCTATCCAGCATTCTGTTATTGCCTTACCCTCTGCACTAACTCGATGTACTGATTTTTTGAAATGACCGGTATGGATGACATGCAAAACTCTGTTTTATACTGTATCTCAGTACATGGGACAATAATAAACTAATTACCAATTACCTATTCAGCGTCCTCATAACTGAAACGGTGAATTCCAGGGAATATCCTGGTGAATCTGCTCTGCACCTTCTCCGGTGCAATCACGTCTTCCCTATTGTTTGGTGATCTGAAACGCACACAGGAATCAGCTGTGGCCTAATAATTGTCATATAAAGCTGAATCGTGATCTTCGTATCCTTATTGTTTGTACTGCACTGATGTTTGCCTCACCAACTTAGTTCTCTGTACTCCCACCTTCAGAGATCTGTGGATTTGTGCACGGAGTTACATTTGTTCCTCAGTTGGAATCTACCGTTCATTGTTTACGCCGAAATCTCAATCCTTTCAACGTGCATCGTATTGCACTTGTTAAGATTAATTTATACGAGATGTTGGTCTGCACGACTTATAAAACTATCAATATCATCCTGCGAATCCTATAATTCTCCTCACTATGAACAACATCACCTCTTTTCATGTCAACCGCGATCTCATGAATAACACCACTATCTTCCCTATTCAAATCGTTAACGTGTAATCACAAACATGAAAGGTGACATCAACGAATCTTGTCATGCCCCACTGTTCATCGCCTTCTACTCACAAAAATAACCATTCACCATCGTCCCCTTGCCTTTATCTTTGAGACAATTTTAGATATAATTTGACAAATTGCCTTGGATCTCCTGGGTTCTAAACTTCTGACCAACCTCCTGTATGAAAGTTTTCGATGGTCTCACTGACGTACAACTCATCTGAATAAAACCATTCCTGCCATTAACGTCTTCTTCGGCTCTTCAAAATATTCACTCACCTTTTTAAGAGGGCATCTCCCAGTAAAAAAAATCCGTTAAGGACTAGTTTTCATTCATTCCTGTCTTTTCGAGCGTAGATTAATTCCCATCTTTATCCCTGCGGCCATCCTACATAAAGGTGCCACATTTGCTATAATAACCTGTGGCCCGCAAATATTAAAAAATGCCTTCTGTCAGAGCCCCCGCATGCTCCTGACGCCATCTGCAATGGAGTTCGATACGGGAATTTATCCACCTTTAATCCGCTCAAAGGTCTAACGCCTTCTTATTCTAATGAAAACGTGTACCGTCGTAAAAATAGTGTGCTGTAACTTGCGGTCAAATTGGATGACATTCAGTGAATAGATTCTTGAGTCAACTTTCAACAATATTTCAATATTAAGCTGATAGAAATTAACAATCATATTAATGTTCCATCATACCCGTACTCTGTCTTGTTTCAAGAACTCTCCCCTTCCCACCCCCCCCCCCGCCCCCCACCCGCCGATCAACACGACCTACCACCTGTATCTCCTCCTGAGTCCACGGTAGGTTGGATTAACAAACTCTGATGTTCCGACTTGCATTATACTACTCGTTGCATTTCAGATTAAGAGCCGAGGCAAAACATCAGCCATTATGTTAATTCTGACAACGCAGACTCGAGGGAGCTGGTGACCTTATCTTGCTCCTCTCTGTTATATCCGATATTGACCACGAAACACGTTTCTTATTGAGCGTCAACGTCTTCAACACGTTCTTTCAGCATTTCCCGCTGTCCCTTTTGACGCCCTATCCCTTGTCATCTTTTTCTGCCCCTTCCCTCTTCATTCTGCAACTGATAACGTTTTTTTTTTCCAGGTGAACTCTTTGTACGATGACGATGTTACTGTATCCACAGATGCCGGAGGAACAACTGAACATTGTACTATTTTCCAATTTGGTTCATTCTCTTGTATATGGAATTTGCGAATAGCAGTTTTTTTTTTACCCACAGAACACATTGGAGAACAACCGCGTGTATTGAGTTACAAAGAGGCCAGAGTTCTAGAAGGCATAAGGCATCTTTGGTCTTCGCTCCCTGAGACTGTTGTGTTAATAACTCCAACGTAATCAAACTTCACAGATATCCAAGCTAACAAAATAGTGGTTAACAAAAGTACCGAGGTGCGAGAGCGTTAAATCCTTTGAGACTGGATTCAAGAAAAAATGAGAACTGAAACATTCTCCATTCCACCTGAAAACACGCCGATAATAATTACACTGAGGTTTTGAGAAGGTTTTACTGATTGAATGTATGCTCCAGAGTTGCTTGCCCCTATCACAGTTCTTTTTATTGGTATCCTATTTTTTTAATTTCATCAGTCACTTTCCCTGTCATACATCTCCATCGCTCTCTCTGTATAGCTCACTATTTTTTCCTGATCAGTTTAACTATCGCGTGTTTCAAATTATTGATTATGAAAGTCACTGCAAATGTTTAACGCCTTGAATACCATACAAATACCCACTCCTTCCAGTGAGCCACTTTGAATATCAAACTGCAACCCAGCTGACCTGGAGATCATTGCAGTTCTGTGCTCTGCAATGGTAAAGCTGGCTGGAGGGAGACGTTTCGAATTCACCCAAACGCGAATTGCCCAGCTGATTCATGCCAACTGCAATCTTCGGGAGGATTCATAATGCTAATAAATGAGATGAATCAGAAACAACGATTTCACCGCCAATGAATCGACACACATTCAAGCTGAACTGAAGTATCCAGAGCCGTAGGACAACCAGGACTGGAAGTCAAATTTCCTGACCCTTGTCAGGCAGATGAAAAGGGAATATCTCCCCTTTACCTGATTGGGATACCCGGTCCTTCATTAGGAAATGTTCCCAACAATCTCTTCTGTAGCAACCTTTGGTATTGGTATTGGTTTATTATTGTCACTTGTACCGAGGTACAGTGAAAAACGTGTCTGACAAACCGATCTTACAGGTCAATTCATTACGCCGTGCAGTTACATTGAGTTAGTACAGAGTCCATTGATGTAGTACAGGTAAAAAAAAACAATAACAGTACAAACTAAAGTGTCACAGCTGTAGAGAAAGTGCAGTGCAAAAAGGTGCAAGGTCACAACAAGGTACATCATGAGGTCATGAGGTCATAGGTCGTAGTCCATCTCATTGTATAAGGGAACTGTTCAATAGTCTTACTACTGTGGGGTAGAAGCTGTCCTTAAGTCTGGTGGTACGTGCCCTCAGGCTCCTATATCTTCTACCTGATGGAAGAGGAGAGAAGAGAGAATGTCCCGGGTGGGTGGGGTCTTTGATTATGCTGGCTGCTACACCAAGACAACGAGAGGTAAAAACAGAGTCCAAGGAGGGGAGACTGGTGTCCGTAATGCGCTGGGCTGTTGTCACAACTCTCTGCAGCTCTCGCCGCTTGCGCTCAAGCGGGTGGCGTTGTCTGAGAGATTACTGAGGGAACATCAGTGACAGGATCGTTGAGATGAGGTCGAGAAACAACCCTCTTCTTTTCAATGAGAAGTATTCTCAGCTGCCGTTTGCTCCTATACGAGTACATTGAAGGACATTGTTTTGTGCGATAACACGTCCAGGGACCAGTGAAACCAGAAATATTTTTTACAGTGATCCCCTGTCCAAGGCACAGTAGCGCAGTAAATAGAGCCTCTGTCTCAAAACGACGGCGATCCTGGATCAATCCCGATCTCTTCGCAGTCTGTCTGTATAATTTGTACCGTGTCCCGGTGACGGCAGAGGTTTCCCCGGTGCTGCTGTTTTTTCCCCACACGCCAAGGATGTAGGGGTTGAATTAAACTTTGACGACGCCACATTGGCCACGATAAATGATGCTGACAGTGTTGATAATTGGTAGAATCTGCGGGTGCGGGGTGTGCGTAGGCGGGCTGATGAGGCTCTGTACGTTGAAGATAAACCGTTACAGCACAGTAACAGGCCTTTCGGCCTATCATGTGTCGACCATGAAGCCAAATTAAATTAACCCCTTCTGAATGCACAAGGTCGATGTGCCTTCATTCCCTGACTGTTCACGTGCCTGACGTAGTCCATCATTCTCTCAACGCTGCACATTTTCTACAGGTCGTGGCTCCGGGTATTTCATGTGCCCAGTTTTTCGTTGCAGTATCATGTGTACTTCATTTTCTGCGTGTAACAGTAAATTTTAGCATGCGTCTGTTTGCCTTCGTTGGCTTGATCTGTTGAGATATATGTTCGTCTCTATCCTTGCTGAATGTTAAAGCTATCATAAATCCATGAAATTACTTGAGCATAATGCTGAATCCCGACTGTACCGTGCTTAACGCTTCTGTAAGATGTACGTGTTCTTACCATACAACACAGCCTTCCTGCAGTACATGCAATGTGCTTGCTCTAGCGATGTGTGCCCTGCCGTACACTGCTGATTCCGTGAAGTACAGCACGGCTTCTTGGTGGTGTTGAACTCAATGCTAACAGTGCAGATCAGTCCTATGGTTGTGAATGTGCCTGCTGTTTGCTTGTAGCATGGACTCTGAGATAAATTCGTCGTCTTTTTGAGCATGACTAGCTTTAGTAAATATGCGCATCCTTGCAGGATTATCTGGGGGTGCGACAGTCTGCAGGGTCGTGATTGCAATAATTTGTTTCACAATAAACAGTTGCTTCCGCAGACAACGCCTTGGCTTCTACCCAAGAAAATGGACCTGTGTACTTCAATGCAATTCTGTAACTGTGTCATTATAGTGCAGGGATAGATGCAGTAAATATTGGTCATTTAATGAACGTGGGTAGCAAGGGTCTGCGTTTCGGCATTATAACCGTAGTCAGAATGGTCACGGTTGTGAGGAGGGGAATTGATATGTCGCATGCTGCACTGACAGCCGTCTTTAATACATTGCCCTGTAATCTTGTCTGCACACATATCAGTGTTAAACCAGTACTCGTATCTGTCCCTGTGACACTGGGCCTCTCCCTAAACACGCAGCAGTGTTAAACCAGTGTCCTGCTGACACTGGGTATGGGTATGTCCCGCACTGTGACCTTACAGTGCAGCACTAAGACTTATTCTCCTTTAGACGCGGATCAAATCCTTGCAACTGCAGCAACAGCTACATTTCTGCACGAGAATGGTGAGAGGGTCGGTCTGTGTCCCTGGCTTCAGTCAGACTGCGCAGAAATCAGTGATGTTCATTCCTGATTCAGCATGAGTGACCTCGAACAGCGTGGGAGTGTGCGGTTCATTCTGTACCTGTCAGTCTCTGGTACAGTGTGAGAGTGTGGGGTTTATTCTGTACCTATCAGTCTTTGGAACAGGATGAGAATGTGGGGTTCATTCTTTAAGCCGATGGCTCATTTGCCAATGGTGGAAATTCATATTTAATTCCATGTTTGGAATTGTTTCTCTCGCTCATTGTTTCCATATTCACCGTTCCAGTCCCCACATTTTACAGAAGGAATGTCCGGGATTCCTGCTGTTTTGTCTTGTAGCAGCTGCACTGCATTTGTAATGGGACTGTTTTAACGCCCCAGGTATTGATACTGGATTATTGTCTGTAAGTATATGGGAATTTGTGTTTCGGTTACAACACGAACTAGGCCATCGGGGGCTCTTAATATTTAAGCACATGTGAAGAGTGTCTTATTGTGAATTAACCTGGCCTGTATTATATTAGGGAAATGACATTTCAGCGAATCAATATGACACAGTTTATGAAGGAATCGGTAAAATATGTCTGTCTCATTAAAACACCGACAGTACCAACATTACAACACGCTCCAAACTTATCACTGTTGTGAAATATTGCGGCATTGTGCTTGCCTCTGCAAGGTACCAATACTCTCACCATTGAGCTGATAAACTTATTGCCTGTTCAACACACTTCCCCTGTCTCACTGTGATGAAGCCGATGTGCACGGAAATGCCTGGTTGTGTGGTTGTATCCCTCTGCATTGCATTTGCTGGAATCAGCCGCCCTTCTGTTGTTCTGTCACTGACAGGCAGCGACGGGAATATTGGTGTCTGATTAATGGAATAATGTCGCCATCTAAAGACCGGATTTATTCATGTCATTTACCAAGAGGTAGGACCGGCTCCGCGAACACTGAGACATCCCTCATTGCCCTGAGGAGTCAGTTCCACAGCGGGTAACCACTGCAATCCCCACATTCCGGGCCGACAGTATGGAATCAGTATTCATATACGACCCATTACGTTCGGCTCCGTAAATCCAGTCTTTTCCAAATTGACTCTACGCCCTCTCTCTGCCTTTCCGCTGGTCCACGGATCAGTTTCCACCGCTCGATTCAGGAACAAATTGGAAATATCACCGATCCCGTCACATTGCTGCGCTGGATTCGATTCTGCTCAGTAATTCCTCCTCTTGTTTTTTTTTTCTCTTCCAGTGAACTTGGTGGTGATTGTGATCCTGTCCCGAGGGAAGTGCAGTCTCTCCAGATGTATCACTCGTTACCTGGTGGGAATGGCAGCGGCCGATCTCATAGTTGTTATCTCTGACCCCCTGCTGAGGACTGCACGGATTTATATTCCACGATCATTCCTCCGCATCACTCCCATGTGCAGTCTCGCTAGTTGGCTGGTTTTTGCGAGCACCGCGGTCTCTGTCTGGCTGACGGTCGGTTTCACCTTCGATCTATTTGTAGCAATCTGTTGTGAGAAGCTGAACACAATCTATTGCACCGAGAGAACGGCGGCTGTGGTTATCGGGACGGTAAGTGCAATGGGCTGTTCATGGTGTCCCCTGGTACCTCACGTTTGAACAGTCATGCATATTTGCTAATGTTCCCTGGGATTGTGTTCATCAACAAATCTACTACACTTCCCTTGCATAGAAGGTATTCGTCTTATTTCACCTCATTTTGACCCCATGTCCCGTTCTTTCTGATTTTGCTGCTCAATGTTCTGACAGACGGACGGATTTTAGTGGCCAGCAGAGTCCGCAGGGGGCTCCGGGTGCGCAGCAATGGAGATAATTACAAGGACCCGGAGATGGAGAACCAAAGGAAATCCATCGTTTTACTCTTCAGTATAACCAACAGTTTCGTCTTCGTGTGCGCGCCTCGGGTTGGCTATGAAATTTATGCTCGAATTACCGATCTCCGCCGTTACTATTCTCTCAATGGCCCTCGGTTCATTACAGACCGCACTGCATCCATGCTGCAGTTACTCAGTACCTGCACCAACACATGCATTTTTGTCCTGACCCAGAGAAAATTCCTAGAGGAGCTGAAGAACGCGATGAGTTACCTGAGTTTGAAAAATTGTATTGAAAAGGTCGGGGTGATTTCCGTCAGTAAAGCGAATGCAATATGATCAATTACATCCCGAAACACATTTTTCTGGCAAAAATTTGGAAAATCCCAGGGAATTAACTCGCCAAAAAGGCGAAAGCTCTCGGCATTCAATGGTGAATTACACAGTGGTTCGAAAACCTGTTCAGTGACAAAGGCAATGTAATGTTTAACGGCCGTCCTGGTCATAAGGCTGTTTCCGAAATGTTTCTACGAGGTTCGTTACACATAGAATTATGCAATTTGAAACTGCTCATGGCAGGCAGCAGACAATTCATATCATGGTCTTCGTGTGGATCGATAAAGAAACTGCAAGCCTCACTTCACCTTCGAGAATAAGGTTGTCGCCCGGTGAGTCAGTTCCCTTCAAGTTCATTTCTAATTCCTCCTGAGTGTGTTTCGGGTTTCGTCCTCTCTCACCCCATAACCCCATTCTGTCCTTTGGATGAAAACGGATCCTTGTCTTCCCTCAGCTCCTTCCGGCATTTACATAAATGCTGTCCCTTTGGTTTGTGATTCCTTCGCTGAAAGAGGCTGAGACATTTCCTCTCTATCGATCCCTGCTCATTCCAAACACGTCAGCTTCAACGAAACTGGCGAACTTGTCCAATTTATTCGTCTAATTGTAATCTTGAAATTCTGTCACCGTCCTCAATAAACTCATTTGTATCCTCTGCAATGCAACCACATCTTTCCAGTAGCGTGGCAATCGGAAATGTGTAGAGCACTCAAACTGCCGTGTTACTCGAGTTGTTTACTGCTCCAGCATAACCTCCCTGCTCCAAGGTTCACTGTCTCAGTTGATGAAGGAAAGCGCCCGCTCTGCCTTATTGAACACGTCACTGAGCAATGTTGCTCCCGGTAAAGATCTGCACACTCCGATCTCCCTTTGGGTTCCTCCACACCATTCAATGTTTTGGCTCATATGTGCAGTTCTTTGGCTTGTTGCTCCTTCTTATGTCATTACCTCGGACTCAAGCATTTTAAAAGTTTTAATTTGTCATTTTTCTGCCAATTTTGTGTGTATTCTTGCAGTCTAAACCTTTCAACAGCTTGGCCAGCGTGGTGCCATCGGCAAACTCCTTTATCACGCCTAACATTTACACTTGTCAGGAGCGTACATTGCAAAAGGAAAAGGATGGGGTGGAGCACACAGGGAGCGACCTTCCATGACATCACCCCCGTTCACAAGTAAACTTTGCTTCGCCACTCTAATTGATATAGGTCGCGTGGGATTTTGCATTATCACCTCTCTGCAAGGTGGAACCTGTGAAATCAGAATCTTCGTCCGTTCACACTTTGCTGCCCTCCCCATTGTCAAGGCTCCGGATCCATTTTATTATTATTAATGGAAGGAAATCAGTGAGAGATGTTGAACGTCAAAGTACATTTACCAGCTGCTCTGAAATTTTGGTAACCGTTAATTCGCCAACTATTCGATCCCGATAGAGAGAACTTTCCCATCTAACACAGTTCAGACTGGGTAGGCTGTGCTTATTTTCTTTGTAGCGGAGGACCTGGCAGAGGTGTGAAAAATCATAAGCGACATAGCTACGCTGGACGAGAGGAAACTTCTCCGTGTAACAAACGCACTTTAAACGAGAAGTCATAATTTTAAGTTACGGTTTAGGATTTATAGAGATGTGAGACTTTTTTAAACTCAGACGGTGGTGGATTCTGGAATGCAGTGTTGAGTAGGCAGTGAAGGCAGAGTCTCTCAGAGAATTCCACGAGTATTTTGTCGATCACTTGATTCACCAAGGCATAGGAGGTTTGGGAAGTATTGCGATAAAGAGGAATTAGTGGAGACAGACACTCGATTGTCCGCATAGACATGGTGGGCCCAGCGTTCTGATGCTGCTCCAAGTGTCTCCAGGGCTTTATGACTTTCAGATAAGCAGAGTAACGTGGGAAATCAGTGAACTGCGGAGCCGCACGGAATGTCCAGCAGGTCAGTCCGTGCTGGCGGAGAGAGGGAAACTGAGTGAATGTGCAGGTGGGCAACCTGCAGCAGAACCGGTCAGTTCTGTTACCCGACGTTCTCCAATTCTATATTGAGTCTAAAAGGCTGTAAATCTTCCCGAAATAAGATGAGCTGTTCCTCAAGAGTGGGAGTGAGATGGAGGATTGAACTTGCAGGGTACTATAACTTTAGGTTTGCCCCGCCGACTGCACGTCATTTGTCCTTTTGTTTCCTCAGAACTGCCCGGTTCTCAAAGAACTGGACAGATTTGTTATCCAAAGTTGCTGAATTATATTTTATGTTCTGATATCCGTTACGTGCAAACTTGGATCCAAACCTTAATTCTCCGGGAAAGATTCATACCGGTGGCTCATCAACAGCAGAAATCGCGCAGAAGATCCTGAACAGAGCTCAGCAATGGTGCAATCGTCAATACCATATATTTCCAATCCAATGCACCACTCTGGGACATTGTTTTCAACCTCAGTTTACAGAGAAGTGTGAAGATTATCGCAGTGTCTCTGTGTTCCAGAGATACAGCAACAATCCGAGTGTCACTGCGAGATCTAAAACATATATAATGAAACTCACTCTGACGTAAGGTACCACTGACTGTCACACTGACCGAGAGAAAACAGAGCGCCGGAATCTGGTTGGACTCAGAATCAGTGCCACATCCTCAGACTGAACCGGTGACTGAGAGACCCTGAATGACGTCATCACTCGTGTACGGCACCAGCTGGGAAGATATGATCTCCCCCGCACAATACTATGCTAACTGTCCCTAATAAATGCATGTTTTTTCCAGATGTGTCGATCCTATCCCTGCGAGTCATCCCTAATAATTTTCCTATCACAGAAATGAGGTTCAGTGGCCTGTAATTTGCCGGATTGTCCCTATTGCCCTTCGAACACAAATGGACAACATTGGCTTTTCTGCGGTCATCCAAGAGCTGGTTTGTAGTGAAAGAGGATATAAAGGACTCTGGCAAGGTCCCAGCCATATCCTCTCCCGTTTCTTTCAAGAACTTCGACAGATCCCACCAAACCTTAGGGACTTATCGACCTTAATGTCCCCAGCTCCTTCCTCATACCGATGTAATTAGCCTTTCTACAATTTAGCACTTTGCACGGGAGTCGAGCCTTATTCTTATCCATGACAACCTGAAAACTTATGTTCACTCTTCCAAAAATACGTCCCCATTGAATGTCCGATCACCTGGTTGGACACACTTCCCAACACTAGGTCCAGCATGGCCCCTTCTCTTGTTGTATTATCTGCACGTTGTGCGAAGAAATCCTCCTGGATCGATCTGACAAATTCTGCCCCAACTAAGTTTCTGTTACCGTGAGAACTCCAGTCATTATTTGTCACCTAAATTCACCTGCTTCGACAACTCTATTTCGTTTACGTCTTTCTACGATCTGCCTTCGAATCCGTTCCTCTATCTCCCGCTGGCTCCCATCATAATGATTGTACATTTCCTATTCCTGAGCGGTACCCACATTGCCTCACTGGATGAGTCCTCCGCCAAGATGTCCAAGAATGCCTCAGTGCCACGGGGACATTCTCCAGATCAGTAGTGCAACTCCCCCACCTCTTTTAGGTCCTCTGTCTCTCCCGCGTGAAACACCTGAAACCTGAACAGCCACACAGCCCATCTCTCACCCAGGTCTCTGCAGTGGATACAAAATAGAGTCCTTGAGTCATCCGGAGATGCAGCACGGAAACAGTTCCTTCGGTCCATCGACTCCGTTCCGCCCATCAGGCACCCCTTTACACTGGCCCCATTTTGTTCTGCCATAATTCCTATCAACCCCACCCCCGCCCCAGTTTCCAGCACTCATCCACACACTTCACAGCGGTCAAGTAACCTACCAAACCTCATATTTGTGGGATGTGGAAGGAGAGCGAAGCAACGGGGTTAAAACCCACACTCTCACAGGGATAACGTGCAAATTCCTCACAGACAGCACGCAAGGTCATTCAGGAACACTGACAGTTTATTCTGGTGCTGTGAGGCAGCAGCATTGTCAGCTGTGCACCGTGCTGCCGTTCGAACAGCTGCGACACATAAGGGTTACCGTTGAACCTTTCCATGTTTCGGACTGACCATAGGATACAGATGCAGATACAGTTGTGTGTACTAATGCAGACCCTAAATTCATCTGAATTACGCGAAATAATACTGGCGTTGAAATAAATACACGTCAAATCATCAGCCCCAACGTGTTTATTAATCCGTCCCTCCACGTCCTTCCTATCAGACTTCCTTGACCCAGCATGTATTTTACCTCAACAGCTCCACTTGCTGACCGACTATTCTTATTCCTTCCTCTGTGACAGCTCGTTTAAAGCGCCCCACCATGGAGATACTTACGAGAGCAGCTAGTGTTAGATTGCATGCTGTGATTTTACTTCAGCCTGAAAGGCATGTTTTTTTATTTTTTCTTTGAAAAGTGTCGTGGGGTGGGGAGTTAGGTGGATTTCAATCTCAGTGCGAAGAAGTACTTCCAGAGAGCATCGTAAAATGATCTGTCGGTAGTCTTCATGTTATTCCTATCTTGCACAAGCGGTTAACAAGACAGGTCTACAAGCCGGAATATTGTCTGTAATTACCCCCTTAATCACCTCGGTTATACCACTGTGGGCGTAATTCTCAGATGAACACCATCTTCATTTACACATTTTCCTCAAACTTTAGCCTGTTATGTTTCATTTTTTCTTTTTGTTGCGCTGATCAGAACTGGGACTTGGGGTGTTAATGGATGGGGGTGATTGATGGGTAGGGGCGAGTTCTCGCAGATGTTATTGAAGAATTCCTGCCCGGTTGTGCTGCAGCCCATTTAAAATAAGGACATCGTTTTCAGTAGCAGCATCATTTTATCAACCGTTACCACCACCACATTGTGATTTATGTCCTTGGTTCCGGAATCTCTCTTCAAGGACACAGCTGATCACACATCAGAACCTGGGGACATGGGAGCCCCTTTCCGCTGGAACCTGGGCGCGCAGCTTGTTGGTGTGACTCAGATGATCGCAAGGTAACTCCTGCTGTGAGCCACCGATTACATCAACAAGAACGACAAAACAACGACTTGTAGAAAACACTCAGCATTTACACATAGGCATTTGGTCCCTCCCCAAATTCAGCACCCCTCCGATAGATCCTCAGCAATTAGAACTATTGGCAGCCCATTGTGCTCATTCATTTCAATGCTCCCACGGTCGGCTTTCTGCTGAGCGGAATATTGCACGCTGGTATTGCCCAGTCACCGACAGATCCATTGCGGATCCCAGCAAAGAGATTTTCTCCCAAATTTTTAATCACATATATTTTGCTAATTTAAATATAAATTTAAACAGTTTTCAATCGCTGTACAGGATTCTCCTACAAAAGACAAGTTAATACGTTTCACAAATTTCACTTAGGGGACATCCAGCATTTCATATCTTGGTAAGTATTACCTGTGTGAAGTTATATTCATCTCAGAAGGAAAGGGGTCGTCGACTTAACATTTCGGTAGGGTTTTGCTCTTTAATGTTCTGGTTTTTTTTATTCATTCATCGTTAGCACCTCGCATACCGAATTTCACAATTAAAAGGGAAGTGGACTGGACATGTTAAAACAGAAATGATGCCATTGAACGACCGCGCACACCCAATACTGGGTAGTAGCCGACGGCAGGTATCTGTATTGCAATAGTTGTGATGCATGAATGTTGCCGCTGAATCTCCCAGAGATTCGGCCTATCCTAAGAACTGTAACGGCAATAGAATGGAATGTAAACCGGATTGTGCTCAGTTCTTGTCGCCTCATTACGGGAAGGGTGTGCAAGCTTTAGAGAGGGTGCAGAGGAGATTTACCAGGATGCTGCCTGGATTGGACACCATGTTTTATGAGGATCGGTTGAGTAAGCTGGGGCTTTTCTCTTCATAGAGAAGGATGAAAGGTCACTTGATAGTAGTGCACAAAATGAAAAGAAGCATATTAAGTGGACAGTCAGAGACTTCTTCCCAGGGAGGAAATGGCTAACACAAGGGGTGGCATAGTTTGAAGGTGATTTGAGGAAGATATAAGGGAGATATCAGAGGTAAGTTTTTTACACAGAGTGCTAGGTGAGTAGAACGCACTGCCAGCAGAGGTTGTGGGGGCAGATACACTAAGGACATTTAAGAGACTCTTAGATAGCCACATCAATGATAGAGAAATGGAGGGCTATGTAGGAGGGAATGGTTAGATAGAATGTG
Organism: Pristis pectinata; assembly: GCF_009764475.1. Lineage (NCBI taxonomy): Eukaryota > Metazoa > Chordata > Chondrichthyes > Rhinopristiformes > Pristidae > Pristis > Pristis pectinata. The sequence goes on along the minus strand of NC_067433.1, from coordinate 21,417,792 downwards.
GAGCAGGATAAACTGTCGGCACAACATCTTGGACCGATGGGCCTGTACTGTACTGCAATGTTCCATGAAGAATAGTCTCGGATACGCGTCTTACGACGCGAGGTGGGTCATTGGGGAACTGCTGGGCCCCAGCTCAAAAAGCAAGAATGAAGACATCTCAGGACCGACCGGAAGCCAACTCTAATACCGAAAGCCTGCATTTTCATCGCTTAAAGAATTGTCCTTCAATTCTTTCCTGAAGTTGGTTTGAGTCACTGCGTAAATGAAGGTGTTGATGCACGAACTGAGGAGCTGAAGCATGTTTGTACCTTTCTAAACAAGAAACAGCGGATCATCAAAATTGAAACCGGTGAAATAAGAATGGCCGATAATTCTGACGTATAAGAAATGCACAACGTAGGTTATCCACAGCAGTAGGAAACTGGCGGATATGACGAACAACAAAATGATGAACTTCCTGCGTTTTGCCATTTCGGGGTCTCTGTGCTTCTCGCCATTCCTGTTACGGCGAAGGCCCTTGTGGACTCTGCTGGCTGCCAGAACGTGCCAGACTGTCAGAACATTGAGCAGCGGAATCAGAAAGAAAGAGAAGCACGGGGTCAAAACGCGATCCAGCCAGTCATAGGACTTCCACGCAGGCGACGTGCAGTAGCTTAACTTGATTTCACAAAACCAGGACACACTGCCGAGAATATACAAGGGCTGGTATGTAAAGTAAAATGGGAAGTTTTTCAAAGTGGTCAGGGCAGAGACAACAGCTGTAACTGTCGTTTTCTCGGTGCAGTATCTTCTTTTCATCTCCAGGCAGCAAATGGCTACTAATCAATCAAGGTGAAAGCGACCGTAAGCCAAACCGAACAATCCCTGTTGGCGTAGATCAGCACCGAGCCGACACTGCAGGCGGGGGTGGTGGAGAGAAAACTATCGATGAAATAGGTCCCGGCTATTCGATTCAATATCACGGCGGTGACGATGACCAGGAGATCCATCATCGCCATGCTCACTAGGTAGGACGTGATACATTTGGAGAGGCCGCATCTTCCTCCAGACAAGATCACAATTGCTGCCAATTTCGCTGTTTAACAAAAGAAAACAAACAATGCATTGAAGAAAGCCCAAAGAAACTCGCAATGCCTGCAGCAATTGAGAAAAATGTTCTATGAAAATTACACCTTGTTATTTCAACAAATCAACTGTGATGCTTTGGAGTCACAAGCATTGGACTCGGTCAAGAAAACCTGTCAATGTCAGCATGAACTGTGATCTGCCAGCGGCGCTTTCACCAATTTAATGTGGGGCATTTACAGGGCATTCCTGCCTCTAACGTTTTACATGTTAGCATATGTCACAAGATGTGTAAATAAAACGTTTTAATGTTTCAAACATGTCAGCTAATAGTGGCTTAAAAGAAAAAGTTTGCCGGAACTGCAATTTGTCCTTGAGTCTAACACCGAAGTATTAGTCATTACAACGTCCGGTAATTCTACTTTGTCAAATTAATTCAATGTCACCCGTGTACTGCCGTCCTCCGGTACAATTCCAAACCGACAAATATGAAATATAATTTCACTATCTACACGGCAGCAACATATAATACCCCACGGTGCAATATGTGGGTAAATAAAGGCGCATAATTAGACCAAAGCAAAATATTTTATACCACCATCTCATAGTGCAAGTCATAATTAATATGTCGCAATGTTATCATATCGAACAACGTAATACAACTTGGCATGATGCGATATGTCACACATATCGCGGATTGATTATTTTTATTCATATCCGGTATAATATCTGTTAAACGAAATAATGCATCGAAATGTAGCCCATACCCCTAACTGTCGTGCAAAGACCGCAATGCGGCATTCATAATGCACTTTTATTTTCATTTATATGCTTAAATGCTTGAAACTGTCTTGAAAAGAACAGTTACAGCATTAAAGAATTCGAATAACATAGGAAGACTTCCAAAAACTGAGTTATTCAAATTATGAAATTAGATATATTGGTATTTAATACCCTTGCCAAAGTTTCTTTTCAGCGGTGTACATGTGCTATATTTCCTTCTCAGCACAGAGAAGTAAGACAACATTTTCTTACTAGTGCACTATAAACTGGTAGTCGCTTACATCTGTTGACTATTAATCATTACACTGCAACGTTACGCTAAATTTAAGATACAATACTTTATCGCATAACATCATACGGCAAATGTATTATAATTAAATAAGTTTCTATAATATATAAAGCGGTAAGAAATGTTAGTGATTATAATGAACAGAAAATTCCCTGTCAAATTTTGTTGATAGTTTTAAGCTGAATGTCAGGAAGTTTTCACTAAAAGACTCATCAGCTGAGTAAATCATGTTTACATGTGACTGCAATGAACAAAAGGACTCGCTGTCAGTTATGAATTGTTTCTCTATTGTTTTACCGTGAATTTTCATTCTGTATTGTTTTACCGTGTGCTACTTCAATGCACCGTGTAATGAATTGATCTATATGAACGGTATGCAAGACACGAGATTTGCAAGCTGTCTTGCCAGGTGCTGGATAACATTGACGGACCTCGTTGAAATATATTACTGTCAATTAGAGGTGCAAAACTTATATTTTATCCCGCTAGAATGGGGAACATTAAAATAAACTGAAATGTTGTCCCTCATGCTGCTGCGCCGTTGAAGAAGAGCAGTTCGCTTTGCTCCACCCGCATGCACTACCCCACATCCTTTGATTGCTTTAACACGCGAGTCTCTATAAAACATTGACCATTAAACAGCAACACATTGCTTTTAGACAGGGTTTGCCCCACCAGGAACTTAACATCTTACTTGGAACACCAATGACTGCAAGAAAAGGGAAGTAGACAGCGTACAACAGACCGCTTGCTGAGCCATGCATTTTCCATGAGAAATGATGACGAATCTATTCAGTCCGTGGAAAATCCAATAGATTCTATACTTTGATGTTTGGGAATCTCTAGTGGGGCAATTACGAGCATATTAGTGACAGTGCTCTTAACAAATAAATTGTGTAATGCAGAGACATTTTAGTGCTACTAATCAACAATGGAACTCTGGAACACAAACAGCAGATAACGAACCACGTAGGTAACGAACCACGGAGAACGAACCTGTGATTGAGAGCAATATATTTCAACGATGTTCGTCAATGTTATTCGTGGCATAACTGACAGAGATCCTATTTGTCGCACCACGTAGACGCCACGACCAAGAAAGCTCACCAGCGCCTCTACTTCCTCAGGAGCCTAACGAAAGTTAGCATACCCCTTTGACACTCACCAACTTTTATGGCGGGACCATAGAAAACATCTTTTCTGGATATATCGTGGCTTGCTATGGTAATTGCTCTGCATGGGATCGCAATTAACTGCATACAGTGTGAGCACAGCTCAGCACATCACGGAAACCAGTTTTCCCTCCATGAACCCCTTCTTTACTTCTCGCTGCCTCGGTAAAGCAGCCAGCTTAATCGAAGACCCCAATCACCCGGGACATACTCTCTTCTCCCCCTCCCATCCGGAAAAAGACACAAAAGCCTGAAAGCACATAACAGTAGGTTCAAGGACAGCTTCGATCGCGCTATTACAAGACTATTGAGCGGTTCCCCAGTAAGATAAGATGGACTCTCGACCTCACAATCTACCTCATAATGACTTTGCTCCTTACTATCTATCTGCACTACACTTCCTCCGTAGCTGTGACACAACTCTGCATTCTGTATTGTTTTACTGTGTGCTACGTCAATGCACCGTGTAATGAATTGATCGGTAAGAACGGCATGTAAGGCAAGAGATTTACAAGCCGTCTTGCAGGGTTCGTTTCCTTTTCTCTATATTGGACACTTCTCATTCCATACAACTATCGAAAGGGAACCGGTAAATTTCGATCGCTCTAAGGTAAAGACATAATACAGGTGGGTGCGCCTGAGTTAAGTCCTGGACTTGCTGCGTGACAGTACATGACAGAATAACAGAAACCCAGGAAATCCAAACACACATGATGGCCCTTGGCCGTTCAAGAAAAGCAACAGAACAAAACCCAATCTTCCCCGACTCCCTCCGTATACCGTAGTTCCGGGCTGACGAGTACACATAGATATTCATAAAAATACGGATAGATTTGTAAAAGGTAATGCAGTTAATGTTATCTGCCTGGACATCCAGAGGGATTTGAATAAGATGACACATAACAGGTCCATAAGCAGATGCCTGGTAGGTAAATTTTAATGCGGAGATGATGCATAACGGCAGGAATAATTTAGATCGTCAATATAGAAAAAATGCATGCATAGGCAGTCGGAACTGTATCTGTGATGCAAACGTCATCAAAATTATCAGGGTGCATTATGAAAGCGAATAATTATTATCCATTAATGATTAGCCCGCATATAATACTGGATATTATCTTGTGACGATGAGAGAGAGGGTACAGTAAATTTGACAGAATGATTCCTAAGATGGGGTGGGGGGTGTACTATAAGTATACCGATAGGTAAGAGAGACTGAGCATTGTGACGTCAGGCACATATGAGGAATCGAAGGTTAAGTTGCATCCATTTTAAGGAAAGTAGACGATTGTAAGGCAGACAAGCTTAGAACCTTGATCAACATGAGGGATTGTGCCAGTATTGCAATCACAGAGGCATAGTTGGTAGACGACAGGACCGGCTACTTAATATTCTTGGACCTGGAAGCTAAAGGCATGATACGATGGATGTAAGAGATGCTGGGTCATTGCATAATCGATCAAGGAGGCCATCACTGCAGCAATGAAGAAGTAAGCAGTAAACGGCTCTAGAAATGAGACCATAGCTTTAGAGGAGCGAAGAGACAGCAGATACTGGAATCCCAATCAAATAACAGAACGCTGGAAATAAACAGCAACATTCGTCGAGACAGAAGGTTTATGTCGACGTTTTGGGTCCAGAATCTTCATCAGGACGGAGAAGGAAGGGAAGTGATAGTCAATGTACAGCTGTACGAGGGAAGGGTGGACAAACGCCTGGAGGACGCAGAAGGAACCAGAAATGGTGGGGGTTGATGGGCAACTGAGAACAGGTGGAGGAAGGAAGGGGAGGGGATTGAAAAGGTTAATAAAAGGGATAATTATCCAAGGTGGACATGCAAAACAAAGGACTGCAGATGCTAGAATCCAGATGAAAAACAGTATAATGCTGGAGGAACTTAGCAGGCCAGGCAACCTCCGTGGAGAAAATTACGCGGTCAATGTTTCGGGTCAGGACCCTTCTTCAGGACTGAAGATAGGAAAAGGGGAAGCTCAATATATAGGAAGGAAAAGAGGAGCAGTGATAGGTGGACAAATGTGGGGAGGCAGGGAGGGTACAGGGCGCTAATAGGTAGATGCAGGTAAGAGATAATGATAGGCAAGTGCGGGGAAGGGGAGAGCAGATCCACCGAGGAACAGATAAAAGCTAAGTAGGGAGAGGGAAAAAAAGGCTTGGAAAGGGAAGAAGAGAAGAAACATGGTGGGGGTGGTTTGTGGGTTTGGGGGTGGGGATTACCTGAAGTGGAAGAATTCAAGATTCATACCGTTAGGCTGCAAGGTTTCAAGTCGGAAAATGAGGTGTTGTTCCTCCACTTTGCGCTTGGAATTCTCCTGGCAGTGGAAGAGGCCGAGGACTGTCATATCAGTAATGATGTGGGAGGGGGAGAACATGGTATGATATGGTTAGCGGATCCCCTGGTTAGAAAGCGACGATTCAGCCAGGTTCTTCACTCTCTTCAGCGAAACACGAAAACCTACTTTCCACTGAGGTCAAGATGTTAATATCAGTGCAGTTTCTCCGTTCTCTGCTGTCACTCTGTCCCGTGTGCAAGTTATCTTCCCTTGCATGCTGTATAACCAAGAGGTCTCTCCACTTTAGGGAGGAAGAAATACAACAAGATGCCTCCTCCCTATCTTGAAAAGTTCTGTGGTATCTTCATGCGATTTGTTGCCCCGCAGCAAAAGAGCTAATAGCACAGTGGTCTGACTGTACGTTCAGTACCTCACCACTCCAAACAGACCACAGGCTTCCAGCTAAGGAGATTTTCCCTGGAGTAAATTTGAGGATTATCTTCCATCTCCTCTATTTCTTAATTCATTATCGTAATTCCGCATTTCACTCGAGGCCTTGATCTTTTTCCCTTTGCTTTCTTGATCCCACTTTATCTGAATCAAGCATTCTCTGTGTCAAAAGAGAACAAAATATTTTGACTGATTTCTGCTCAGTATTCGTTGGAGCCTGTAGCTCTTACACCTCAACATGAATAACATTGAACCCTTCGAGAAACTGCTCTTCCTGTTCTCTTTAAGTTGATCAGTGCAGATAACCTGAGTTACCAAAGCACGCCCAGGTCTTTCGAAGGACATATCAGGTCAACACAAGGAAGGTGGAAAGCGGTGTGGCGAAATGTAAGGACACCGATTTGGTTGAGAAGCAGAAAGTCTGTCCATGAAGTGAATGAAGGTGTAGGCGTGGAACTGAGGAAAGCAGAGCTGAAGGAAATCTTCAGACAGAGACCGGCTGAGGGGCTGGTCTGGAATAGCTGCGCGTCTGGTTCTTCTGCCCGTGTCAGATGTTGTGAAAGAGATTTTAAAAAGAGTATGATATAAAGAAGTGCCTAAAATATGAAAGCTAAAGAAAATCAATGCGATTGTGGTGGATTAAATTATTTCAATTATAAAATGCGCCAAGACCCAGACGTTTTTTTTCCTCATATGTATTTATGGTCTGGTAATGTGAAGATGGTAAAACTAAAAGAACGTTTGTGAAAGCCTAAACTGCAGTGGGATGTGAAACTGGGTTAACAGTGGATATTGGGCGAATGAAGGCAGGGTAGATAAAACTGTTAATTGGAAACGTCTGGAAGGTAAAATGGGATGGACACGTGCAAATGTGGCTTTCGGATCCGGACATAAGTTTGGCATTGTCATGAAGCAGCAGCCACACAGATGTACAAGATCAAAATCTGCATGAGCAAGGCCAGCTTCTCTATCACTGGAGCAGACTGTTGATTGACCAGATTTCACAAGCAGTGCCGAAGCGCGTGCACAGAAGGGTAACAGCTGCATCAAAACTGCCTGAATAATGCAGCTGCAACGCAATAAACGTGCATACTCAATACAAAAAAAAACAAAAACACGCAAAGGGCAGAGATAAACAACCCTACTAATAACATATCAGCACAAAGCTCTGCAGCACCTCCGCACCACAGGTGCACAATGGAATATGAAAGGAAAGAAAGGACCCAAAACATGAACAACATCATTGGTGGCGGAGCCCCGGGTGTTAGTACCATGTCTGAGCATGAAGCATTCGCAAGCATGTTCACCCAAATATATTGAATGGCTGACCAATCTCGCCGTTCTCACCATCTAAATAAAAACAATAGGTGCACCTCACTGCTGGGGGATCTGGATACTGTGAAGGTTTCGAGATCAGACAACGGCTGCAGATCTGAAGGCCTGTACTCAAAATGAGTTCCACCTCTGGCCAAATGTTTGAAGTGCACCTGCAACAGTGACACCTACCCTGCAATTGTCCGGATTGTTTTCTGTTCACACAAAGCAGGGCACACCGTATTACCACAGAGGCAGTCGATCCTCAATTATTAGCAGAGTAATGAGTGATGTCATTGCCAGCACCTTCATGTAACACTCACTCACATTTAATCTACTCATTGCTGCCCGCTTTGCGTAGCCCAAGTACCTGTAACAGCTGGTCGTTACCACAGACGTGCCCGAAACAAGGACCAGAGAGCTGATATCCAAGTGTTAAGTTAGGCATGAATGCTTTTTAGTTCATGGCGTCATTCCAACACGTGTCTTGTAAACCTGGTCAATGGCCATCAAGGTGAAAACATTCCAGAGAATGTCGTCATTCTTGGCGCAAACGGAGTAATCTGTGGGATTGAAGCGAAATCCTCCGGCACCACTGCAGATATCCCGCAGTGCAGTGTCAAAAGCCTACCATCATGTCAGAAATGGGGACTTACCCAATGATTGTCAATATTTACTTCATTTTCCATCTTCTCGGAAATAAACCCGCTCATATCTACTGAGCAACACACAAACAGCCGGAGGAACTCAGCAGGTCAGGCAGCATCTGACGAGGGAAACGGACAGTCGACGTTTCGGGCCGAGACCTTTCATCAGGACTGGGAAGAATGACGGTGGATCGCCGGTAGAAAAAGATGGTGGCAAAAAGGGGTGTAGCAAGAGCTAGCGGGTGATTGGTTGATCCAGGTGAGGAGGGTGATAGGCAGGTGATGAAAGAGGGAGTGGGAATGATGCAGGAAGCTGGGAAGTGACGGGTGGAAGTAACAAAGGACTAAAGAAGATGGACTCTGATTGGAGAAGACAGTGGATAATGGAATAAAGGGAAAGAGGTGAGGAGGGGAACAAGAGGAAGGAATATGCAGCTGATGCACAGATCGAAAGGGCAGGGGAGGGGAGAGAGATGGGGTGATGCGGGCCGGTGGGATAAGGGATGAAATGGGACAGAATGGAGTTGTCCCGGATATTAGAGAAATCAATGTTTATGCCGTCAGCTTCGAGACTACCAAGCCGGAATTGGAGGTGCTGCTCCTGTAATCTGCATCAAGTCTCAATTTAGCAGTAGAGGAGGCCGTGCACGGACATTTCAGTGTGGGAATGGGAAGTGGAATTAAATCGGCTGGCCTCCGGTTGTCCTGGCTGATACAGCGGACGGAGTGAAGGTACTCGGCAATGCGATCCTCCAACCTGCGTCGGGTCTCCATATCTACACAGTGGCAAAACTACACTGTGGCAATATTCCATCAAACATAAATGAAAAACACAGGGCACTCGTGCAGATAGAGCAGAGAAATGCATGGTAACGTATATGGGAAGAATGGGAGCCTAAATTGCATCCATTTTAATGCAAGAGGACGGATCGTAAGGCAGATGAACTTGGGCCGTCGATGAGAATGCGGGACTGTGCTGTCGTTGCCATCACAAGGACATGGCTGGAAGACGGGTAGATCTGCGAACTCAATATTCCAGTATATAGGATTTTAGCGTGTGATCGGGAGGAATGTAGACGAGGAGCGGCATTGCATGATTGAGCAAAGAGACCATCGCCGTAATAATGAAGGAAATGCTTTCGAGAACTCTTGAAAAGCTTATGTGGTAAGAGGACAGGAGGGACTGCAGATGCTGGAATATGGAAAAGATAACAAAAGTCTGGAAAAGTCATCGGCTCAAGCAGCGTTTGTCCAGGCAAAATATCCATGTCGACGTTTCGGGTCTGGGACTTACGTCAGGATTGAGAGGGAAGAGGAGAGTTGGTCAGTGTACGAGGGAAGGGTTGGACAGCCGCTGATCGGAGATAACAGGAATCCGAAAGGGAGGGGAATGACCTGTGTTCAGTGCAGCTGGTCTTTAAACACGCTCCATGTGTCAGCTGTGAATTTGCCCATAAAAAGCTGTCCCGATTAACTCTCCCTAGTTCCAGCCCAATACTCTTGTAATTGCTCCTGTTCCTTTCCCCTCCCGCAAAGTCATAGTTATCCTTATCTATATCTATATTACACTTTACGGAGTTGTTGTCACTATTCCCTGCATGTCCTCCCACTGAAACTTTAGTCACCTGTCGGGCTCATCTCGCAAAACCAGGTCCAGTATGATCCCTCCTCTCGTTGGACTATCTACATACTGATTTAAGAAACCCTCCTGGATGCAACTAACAAATTATACTGTGTCTGAACCTCTTGCACTAAGGAGGTCCCAGTGCATATTGGGGAAGCTGAAGTCTCCCACGAAAACAACCAAGTTGTTTATTACACTTTCAGTAATATGCCTGCAGATCTGTTCCTCAATATCCCGGTGTCAATTGAGGGTCAGTAGTAAAATCCCATCTGAGTGATTGGACTTTTCTTATTTTTGAGTTCTACCCATATAGACTCAGTAGATGAACTCTCCATTATATCCCCTCTTGAGTGTAGCTGTGATATTGTCCCTGATTAAGTATGCAACAACCCCCTTGCCCTCTCTCACTTTCTTTTCTAAAACATCGATACGTTGGAGTATTAATCATCCAGTCCTGTCCCCTTCTCAACCAAGTATCTGTAATGGCCACAGCATCATAATTCCAAAACTGATCTAAGATGTACGTTCATCACCCTTACCCGTCATACTCTTAGCATTAAAATAAACGCACTTTAACCCGTCAGTCCCATCTTGTATATTGCCTTGCTCCTACCTATTCTTACTTTGTTAAGCATAAGTTTCTTTGCATGAACCCACGGTGATATGGTTCGCAACCCCCTTAACTCTTTTCCTTGTTGCATTATTATATCCTTTATGCTAGATTCTTGCGTTTGCACACTTCTGTGGATTATGTAGGAAGCCAGTCTCTAATTGTGCTCGGGGGCAAGACCGAGATAATGGCTAAATTTCGCCACAGCTCCATATTATTTGGAAGAATATTTGCAACAAAGCTTTAATTTGTTGATAGCAAATGCAAGATAACGAATCTCTATTTATAGCTAATTGAGTCTGGCGGCTGTCAACTCTCATTTCAGTCGGATCATGGCTACATAATGACAGGGTGTGTGTCATTCTTATCTTTTGCAGGATGGCGACATCATTTGGATGGAACAGGAACTGCAGCAGAACAGGCAATGTTCCATCGTTTCAGAAGAATTATACATTAGGTCCTCTGTAGTTCTTTGTGTGAGTTAAAGCATCGGATGTCGACTGAATATGGCCAGGTTATCGAATAAACGGAACTCTGACGCTGGTTTTGTCTCTTTGCAGTGAACGATGGTGTTTTAACGTTGATCAAACCTCTCTTCCAAGTAGCTTTCCCGGTTCCGTTCCGGGCCAATTACTTTGCGAAGTTTTAATCTTATTACACCAGAAAGTGCAAGAGATAAGACTCATCCGTCTCTGCACTTCAGATGTTTTCTTCAGGAGCACAAGCAATATAAGACTTGAGAGAAAAAAAGCGCGATTTACGAGTTAACTTTGAAAGAGAAGATATCGACCTGTCGCTCGATCAGGGTTTGACTCTCAGATTTTTCACAGGAAACCGATGAACGGGGTCAGTGCACTTTTCTGTCCTCACTCTATTTCAGGTTCTCACAACAAACTGGGACACACCCGAAATATCAAAGTGATTTGTTCACACCGACTGTCATCAGTACATTCACCAGCGACTGTCTGTCATTTCTTTCCAGTGGGATCTCTCTCCAACCCCTCCATTCAGAAATGAAATTTAAAACATCCTTCCGAGCAGCCGAATGTCCCGCCTTCATTTACCGCCTATCTCCTTCTGAGAATAATTTTTCTCTTATCCTTGACGGCCTCCACTATATTTTCCCATCTTTCTCGCCTTTGGGTATGGGTTGCATTGTTGACCATCGGATTCAGTCTTCTGTCACTTGTCAATCACTCACATTTCCCTGCACTCTCTGTATTCAGCCTGCCTTCAGATGCATTCACGTGTGAATAATTCACTTTTAATTCACTTGCGTATAATTCACGCGGTAAAATCAGCTTTTGTCCATATCCCCCATTTTCCGAGCCGTTGGCCGCAGGGAACAGCATGTCCACTCTGACTGTACCTTTTGTAACTTCAATTCATCAATTAGATCTCCTTTCAATCGCATCTGTTCCATGAGCAACAACCTTGGTTCCCCACAGAGAGAACATACCTCCTGCAAGCATTGTAGTAAGCCTTTTTTGTGTCATCGCTCAGGCCACCAGAGCTTTCACGTTCCACAGATGCTACGTTTTATTGTGAATTGGAGGATTTTCTGTCTGTGATTCATATTTTCGGCATCTGCAGTTCTTTTTTTGAATAGAATACACTGGTTGTTTTATGAACCGATATTTTATGAAGGTTCACCAGAATTTTCTCACTTTCTGTCCAATACCACTCCATAAAGTCTTTTCTTCTGGTACAGCTGACTCCACACCAGGACTCCCAGGATGTACCAGGAGCAGATTAGTACCTCGGAAGCGTGGTGGGAGGGCTGCGCAGCAGGTGAGATTGAAACGGGAGAGTTTCAAGCATATCCACCCCCGCCCCCCAAAGCATACGACCAGCTAACGTGAGGGCATTAAAATACAACGTAGATAAACAAAGCGAGACTTACATATCAAAGTGAACTGCGGGATTGCTGTGTGCTTTGTCTCGCCGAATGTTCGCTTACTCCTGCTTCACCTGACTACGCCACACAACCCTAGGGCATCTCAATACACCGGATAGACTCTAAGGCGTCCTCGGGCAAAGTAAGAGATGGAAGGCTCTGCTTACTAATCAACTCCTCATGGTGCTCAGACGTGATCGTCCTGACGAGCTCCTGCTTTCCAGACTTGGAATATCTGATGGTGAAATGCTGTCCACACTACCTGCCACGGGAGTTCACTTCATCTATCCTGACGGCAGTCTACATTCCACCCCAAGCTGAAGTGAAGCCTAAACTCCATGCACCATACTCCGTGATAAACAACCTTGAAACGGGATACATTGAGTTCTTCAAGGCCGGTGGTCAACCAGCTCAACTTCAAGGGTGTTACCAACATACTACTAGCATGACTAATGTCTCATCAGCGAGCCAAACACCCTTGCATATTGCTACTCAACATTCAAAGAAGCCTACCGACCCATCCCTCGCACACAGTTTCGTAACAGACCACCAGGCTTTTCTCCTTTTTCCTGCGTATAAGTAGAAGCTGAAACGCGAGGATCCGGTGCAGAAGGTCGCACAGTGCTTGTCTGAGGAAATGGTGAAGCTCCTACCCGAATGCTTTGTGTCGGTAGACTGGTCCACATTCAAAGACTCAGCAGTCAACCTCGATGATATTGTCACCACTGTCACGGACTTTATCAGAAAGCATGTAGAGGACCGTGTAACATAGAGGACAGTCCGGGTGTTCCCAAGCCGGAAACTATGAGTGAACCGGGAGATACGACCTCCGTATACTTATCAGGCATGTCAAGAAACAATACCAGCCCGAAATCGAGTCCCAGACCAGCTTTCATTTTTGGCAGGAGTTATGTGCCATTACGGGATACAAAATGAGGTCGGGCAGCATAGCCGACAACTGTGCAACCCTTCCAGATGAACCTAGTGCATTATTTGCACTTTTGAACAGAAAGGGAATGGAGCGTCACCATCCGTACCGACACCCTCCAATGCACCTGGACCCACATTCAACTTTGCAGACGTTAGATCAGTCTGCCAAAGAGTCAACCCGGGGAAAGAATTTGAGTCTGATCGAGTCCCGTCCTTGTCCTTAGATCCTGCGCAGATCAGGGGATATTTTTATCCATTTTAACCTCCCCCTACTTCATTTTGTGGTTCCCACTTATTTTGAGAAGGCCACGAGCATCCCGGTTACAAAGAAAAGTAAGGTAATGTGCCTTGATGACTACCGGCTGGTGGCTCTGACATCCACCATCATGAAGTTCTTCGAGCGGCTGGTCATGGCCTACATCAACTCCAGCCTCCCAGGCAGCCTCAATCCACTTGCAATTCGCCTACTGCCGATGCAAGTCCACGGTGGACGCCATCTCCCTGACCCTACACTGATCTCTGAAGTATCAGGCTAGTAAATGGACGTAGGCCAGTTTATTATTCATTCACTACAGCTCCTCCTTCAATTCCATAATTTCAAGCAAACCCAACTCCAAACTCCTTGACCTTGGACTCAACACCTCCACTGGCAACTGGATCCTTGACTTCCAGATAAACAGACAACAATCAGAAAGTTTAAGCAGCAACAAGTCACCACGATTATTCTCAATACTGATACCCCGCAAGGCTGCGTCCTCAGCCCCCTACTCAACTCCCTCTGCACTCCCGACTACGTGGCCAGATTCTGCTGTAACTCTACCTACAATTTAGCATATGACACCACTGTAGTTGGCCAATTCTTAAATAACAATGAGTCGGACTCAGAGAACCTTGTGACATGGTGTCATGATAATAACCTTTCCCTTAATGTCAGCAAAACAAAAGAGTTGGTCATTCACTTCAGGAAAGGGAGCGGTGCACACGCCCGTGTTTAAATCAGCTGTTGTGAAGTTTAAAGGGTTGAGAGATTCAAGTTCCGAGAAGTGAACATCACCAACATCCTGTCCTGCTCCAACCACTTAGCCGCCATGGCCAAGAAAACGCACACGTTCCTCCATATCCTCAGGAGACTAAAGAAACTCGGTATGTCCCCGTTGACCCTCGCCAATTTTTATCGATGCACAATAGAAAACATCTGATCCGGATGCATCACGGCTTGGTATGGAAACTGGTCTGCCAGCGACAGCAAGAAATTGCAGAGAGATGTGGACGCAGCTCAGAATATCACGGAAACAAGCCTCCCCTTCCCCCCACCCCGCATTCACTCTCTCTATATGTCACCTGCTCGGCAAAGCAGCCAAAATAAACAAATCCTCCACCCACAGCGGACATTCTCTCTTCTCCCCATCCTGTCGAGCATAAGATACAAAAGCCTGAAAGCCCATGTCATCAGTCTGAAGGACAGCCTCTATACCTCTGATGTAAGTATATTGAACAGTCCCCTTGTACGATACGATGGACTCTTGTCCTCATAACCTACCTCGTCATGGTGTTGCACCTTATTGTCTGCCTGCACTCTATCTGTAAATGTAAGAATTTATTCTGCATACTGTTATTGCTTCTCCCTTGTACTACCTCAATCTAGTGATTTGATGAAATGATCTGTATGGATGGCATGCTAAACACGTTTTTCACTGTACCTTGGTACATGTGACAACAATAAAACAATTTCCACATTTACCAGTAACGCTGATGTGAGATATCAGTGATGACGTGTTTGGGTGGCGGTGGATTTACGAAGTTCCCTATGCTCTGTTCTTGTTTATATTGCATGCCTTCTCAATGGATTAAATGCATGCTTTGGAGATATGCATAAAAAATAAAATCACGCAGTCAAAACAGGAAGTATTAAATATGTCAATAGAAAGAAACCGAGTGAGGTGGGCTTCGATTGTGGAAATCAGCGAAAAATGTGGATACATTTGCCGACTTGGAGCAGCGTTTGTCTGAGAAGATGTCTTCTCTTGAAGGCATCACTGAGGCAGAGGTTATGTATGAGCAAGTGCTGGAGTTATACATTGCTCGTTGGAAATCATTTACGCGCTGTGCATTTGCCAAGAACGTGACTGGTCAGTGTTGAGCAAACAGACAAAGAAACCGGTTTTGGCAATAGGAATGGTGGAGGTGAGATCCACACACAGCATTCGGAATTAAAAGTGGATATTCATTCACTCTGGTTAAAGTATATACAAGGGAAGGTATTATTCAACCATAGATGGAGATAACGTCCGGAACAGTAGAGACACTATCTACAGAGTGTTTAACGGACTGTTCTAATTTCTCCATGTCATTATTACCCAGTATTACTTATCCTGCCCTTATCTGTACGGGATGACGGGTGAAGGCGTGATGTCAATGCTGAGATTTCCAGTATGTCCAGGACCGACTTCAGGATCAGTACTGATTAACGAATGGATGGGGGAAATGGTGCCTGACGAACTCACTGAAATGCAAAAGGAAGCCGATAAAAGATGGGTGAATACATTTTAATATAATTAACACTTAAAATGCATTTTGTTTATAGCAATGAATTGTATGAGGAACAACGGCACAAAGAATGTCTGCAGTTGGTTCAGAGAGACGTAAACGATATGTGCAGTGCGAGCAGAATTGATCAAGATTTGATGCTTGGTTCTTGTGCGTCTGTGATTGACAATACTTTGAATAATTGGCCTGGTAACTCCATAACGTCTTGAGTATGTTAACCACGCAAATAATAGAGGGAAAACAGGTCCATGTCGGACGTGTCGAGAAGCTCAACGGTGAAAGGGCAGGAGAGAAGATTGCTGTTTTCATCGAAAGATTTGTCAGGACAGGAAATGACATGGCAGAATTAAAGACTGAATCCTAAACTATGAAATATACAATGAAGTAATGCAGGGGGATATATTTTTAAGAGGAGGAATGCATCAACTCATATGGATGCGAAGTTAGTTGGTCAAGTGGACCATTTCTCACCTGTGAAGCACTCTTCTTAGTCTGTGCACACATTGCAGCCAGCTTCCTGAAAATTGGATCTCCGTGCGGCACATCACATTCAGTTCTCAGATTGGTTTGGACTTGCGACATGCACGGATGCAGTAAACATGTTATTTTAAACCTCAAAAACACGTGTCTGTCGCTACTAACCTCACCTGAAAGACAAGACGGCGCCTAAACTACCCCCTTACTGGGCTGCTTATCCCTTTCTTTGCCTGCGAAATTAAACTCACTTCATCCAACAAGTTCATGTTATACCACCGATTTTATAATTAATCCAAAACTGAAGAAGGCATACTTTGCTATACAAAAAAATGATCTAATGGAAACAAAGGTTTGTGCCAATGGTTAAAAATGCATCACACCGCATAGAAGTTACAACGTGCCCCAGTGAAGATCTCTCCAAGCAACGTTGAATTAATTTGCTTGGAATATCCCTCGAAGAGTTAAATGTATTACAAAATGACACAAAGAGTAAAAATAGATCATCCTGTTTGTTCGGTGGCTTGTAACTAATGTAACTCAGGAGGGCACCAACAGGTTTAATGTCCGTTCCAACTACAGTATAAGAGCTCCTTGTATCCGTGAAGATGAGCAGTACAAACGTTTCGTTAAATTGATAGCTGCTTCAGATACAACATGGGATATGCAGCAATTTACAACATTGTCAGAATTTACTATCCTGCACTTGCAGCTGTCAGTATTCCTGGTAAGCCACTGGAACGACGGTGTCTCCGTCATTATATTATGCTTGCAGAATTGTAGATTTGGCTTGTTTTGTTGTTCAAATGCTCCGTCCATTGCAATCTTTCAGTCAGTGGGCATTGTAAAAAAAGAGATGTTGTAATTTCGTGTTAAAAATATAATTAATGTCATTTTAATGCTTTAATTCTATATGGTAAGTTCAACGGGGTTTTCAATAAATTTGCATGTATTAATGTATTATCAGTCCAAGGATAAAATTATGTTTTCTATTAATACTGCGGCCGTACAGCAAACATATTTAACTCTGCTCAGGAAACGGACAATCGATAAGATTCCACACTGACGTTACCTCCTGTCAAAAGTTGTGAGGACTCGCCGGCGCTGAGGGGTGTGTGGTTTTCAAGCTGAGCCCTCGTCGCTGCCGAGTCCACGCTGTGCCGTGATACCCAGCTCTGACATCGGGCAGTCCCAGCACAAGTATGCCCACACAACCGTAAAGGTTGACTGAAACAGCAGGGAGAAAGCAGGGACACGATTCCTGTTAGCGCTAGGCCAAGCCCAAAACTATTGTCAGCTTTTTCAGTCTCTTGGTGACAATGGGGTTCCTGCTCTCCTGTCACACCAAACTAAGCGAAATACATCTGTACCGTCTCTACACACGTGCACATTTTTTCAGTGTAAGGGGAAAAACAATGAACAAAGTCCTGTTCTCTACCAAAATATACTAAACGCTCCTGTCCGTCAGAGAGAAGAAAAAATAACACCATTTCACCAGCCTACCGAATGACTGTCGGCTCACTTTATCCTGTGAGACTGACACTCAACTAGCGACGCAAACTGTGATGTGACTCCCGTTTCCCCGATAGTGCTGAGAACCTGTTCACTTTTGCTGTCAAAAGACTTTCCCCGCAGTTGCCCTCAGCACATTTTTACAGGTGTAATTATGAAATGAATTCATTTCAAAAGGCACCCAACTGAAGTCAGTTAATTTGAAGCAGGATAATTACTTCAAGTAAAGCGTAATAAGAACAAATCTCTCCTCATCATGTGCAGTTCGCTATAAATTACTATCATGAAAACAATAGGATCTGTCGTGCATGATCTCACCTTGTCAGCCTGATATTAATGTATCCAGCCTTCTGTTCACAGCTTAATAGAACCGCCCGAGTGTGCCCTGCTCTTATTTAAACATAGTTCGGCCTCCAGCTTTCCTTCCTGTCGGTTATCTTCAGGGCGTGAAACTAGTGGGATCTCAGTTTGCGTCGCTAGCGGAGTGTCAGTCTCATCGGCCATCCGCATCCCATGTCGGTCAGTGCTGGCGGGCTGGTAACCTGCTGGCGACTCTAGACAGTGGCCCGATCCAAAATATTATTCACAGCAGGCAAATGAAGTCGCCCTGACTAAGATGGGACACTGGGAATTAAAGTCATATTTTATCATGTTTTCCAGTCAATTTAACAGCGATTGTGATCCTGTCCCGTGGAAAATGTGGTCTCTCCAAATGCATCACTCGCTACCTTGTGGCCATGGCGGCAGCAGATATGATGGTCGTTGTCTGTGCTGTTATATTGGATCGGATAAATTATCTCTATTTGTTTGCTAATTTCTTACTCAGAACTCCAGTGTGTGCTGTGGTAGTTGTCTTGCGGGTGGCAACCACGGATTGTTCCGTTTGGTCGACGGTCGCTTTCACTTTCGATCGCTACGTCGCCATCTGCCGTCAAATGTTGCAGAAACGATACTGCACCGAAAGAACAGCGACTGTGGTGACAGTGACAGTGTGCGCAGCGGGCTGTGCCAAGTCCATTCCATTTTACTTTGCAATGGATGCACAGCGCTGTGTTGCCGCAGCTGATTATCTAACGTCATCTATGTGGAGAGCGTACGAGTTATTCGACAGTATCATAACACCATTATTGCCTATCTGTTTAATTCTGCTGTTTAATGTTTTAACCGTCAGACATATTATAGCAACAAATAAAGTCAGGCGGCGACTCCGGAACAGCAACGAGAATCAGAAAGATCCAGAGATAGAGAATCGGAGAAAGTCAATGATTTTGCTGTTCGCTCTATCAGCCAATTTTATATTATTGTGGATGCCGTATGTTGTGCATTCTATGAACTGGCAATCTGTAAACTATTCTTACACAAACAGATATTTCAGCACACCGACATATATCCTGCAACAATTTGGATATATGTTGCAGACTCTCAGTGTCAGCACCAACACGTGCATCTACGGACTGACACAGAGGAAATTTAGGGAGGAGCTGATGAATGGGGTGAAATATGCGTTTACATTAAATGGGAGGATATGAAAATAAAATGCAAATCCGATTCTCCCTCCGTTGTGCTTTTAATGGTCTTTTTTTTATTTGCGATCCTGAGGACTTTTGCTTCCAGAGTTGTCTCAACATTGGTTAGTTTTAATGCGAGAAACTGATTCAGCAGAATGGCAGCAGCGATACAATTATCATCTTTGCAGATTAAAGAATTGAAATCCATTGTGACAAATGAGAACGAAACTCAGAATTCAGAATGGGAACGGGAATCTGTCGGATTTCCGCAGTTTACAAAAAGGGTGAAAAATTATTTTTCAGTGAGGAAACACTCCAACCAAAGTACTACTGGTTTACCAAAAAAAATCCCGACAGAAGATCGTTGTCGAACCAGAATATTGCCCTTTTTCAGTGTTCTTTTTGCCATCATTTTCGCATTTTTTGTGTATCAGATTTCCAACATTGTCTTTTGACCTTCACCATGCAGCACAGAAATACGCCATTCAGTCCCACGTGTCCGTGCTGGCAATACACCTGCATTAATCCCATTCAGCAGCACTTGGCCCGTGGTCTTTAATGTCTCGGCGATTCATGCAGTCGTCTGGATACGCCGTAAATGCTGTTAGAGTCACAACCTCCAACACCCACTCAGGCAGTGTGTTCCAGATTGCAATCACCCTCTGGGTGAAAAATAAAAGTTCTTCTATGGAACCACATGCCCTCACGTTTTGCCGAAATTAGGGAAAAAAGGATCTGACCATATACTTTACTTTTGTCACTCATAAATTGGATACCTTGAGTAATTATCCTCTCAGCCCTTATCCACAAGTAAGCAACCCCATCTTATGCAGTCTGTTTTCATAAGTGAAACGCTCCACCTCCATACACTATAGTTCATGGCTGACAAGTAAACATACATATTTATTAAAAAGACGGATAGAATTGAAAACGATGACAGTCAACGTGATCTACGTGGATATCGAAGGATTTGAATAAGGTGACACAAAACAAGTCTTCCACAAAGAGCGTTAAACCTGCCATTTACCCACCTAACCCTCCATATACTTAGTGGATCCGGGCTGTTCACGGTTTGACGTAGTGCAATTAAATTTTCTTTCTGCCCTTAAGTTCGATGGAAGAAAAGTAATGCAATCCATCCAGTCTATGCACAGTGTCAGCCATTCCCAATCTGCGCTAAAACAGCATAGTTGCCAGATTCGTTGTGTGGCAGGTAGCGGGAGAACCAATAAGAAGGAAACAAAACTACTTGATCGCCTCCTCACCAATCTACCAGTCGCAGATGCATTTGTCCATGACGGTATCACTCGCAGTGCCCACCCACAGTTCTTGAGAGGACAAAATCCCGTCTTCATACTGAAAATATACCTAATCGGGTCCTGTGGCACCACCACCACTTTAAATGGGACAGACTACGAACAGATACAGCAACTCATGACCGGGCATCCGTGAGACGCTGTGGACCATCAGCATCAGAATTGTACTCAACCACAATCTGCAACCTCAGGGCCCGTCACAAACCCCGCTCCACCAGCACATCAAACCATGGAATCAACCTTTTTCAATGAAGAGTGCAGAAGGGCGTGGCAGAACAGCATCGGGCATCTCTCAGAGTGAGGAATCAATCTAGCGAAGCTACAAGGCGAAGCAACATAAACAACACACGATAGAAAGAACCAATCAATACCACAATCAGTGGAACACATCGAAACCCTGCAGTCGGGCAACAACCAGCCGTGAATGTCAGCGGACAATTAAATAACACTCTGGTGGATCAGGCTCCATAAATGTACCCATTCTCGTCGACATTGGAGCCAAGTACATCAGTGCCAAAGAGACGCCTGAAGCATTCTCAAGAACCTTCAGTAAGAAGAGCCGAGTGGATGGTCCATCTCAGGACCCTGCCGTGGCCCTCACGATGACAGAGGTCACTCTTCAGCCAATTTCATTCACTCCATGTAATGTCAAGAAACAGCTGAATGTATTGGATCCGGCAAAGGTTCTGGTCCATAACAACATTCGGATTGGCGAGCTCTAACTGCTGGGGGTGGAAGGAAGCAGTCCCGGGACATGTACACAGAGAGAGAGTGAGAGAACTTCTTTTACAAATTCTACGAAATAAGACATTTAGTCCGTGAGAACACAGACAAATGAATGTCAGAATTGTGAAATGCAGACCTGCAGTACGTGCCCAATAGGTCAGTCTGTGCCAGTGGAGAGAGGGCAACTGAGGTCGTATCACAGATGAACTACTCGCCCTTTCTGCTGAAGACTGAGAAAGGCAGTTCTTCACTGCAGGGAGGAACCAAGCTCCAACTGGATCCGAGCTTCATGGAGAAAAAACGACTGGTCCCTAAAGGTGAATTCGTGTTTCCGCCATCAGACTCCTTCTCTGATATTTTCTGTCAGTGGCCTCCTGCCCTGTTGTAAAGAGGTTCAAAGCCAGCTTGAGGAACAACACCTCAATTTCGCCGCAACGCATTGCAGAGTTCTGCATTCAATACTCAATCCTGTAACTCAGCCTCCCTGCGTGTCCTGGAACTAAGTTATTCTGCTGAGCCTCATACATTTGTAACGTTGGTTCAGTGTTTCTCTTTCCGTTTTCATAACCTCAACTATAGGTTCGATATCGAGAACTTTGCATCTCTCAATTCTTATCTTATTTTATCTCTGTTCTCCTCTTATTTCGTGGTTTTTGTGAACGAAGCATTTACAATCCGCACTGAATTTCCAGTACTTTCCATTCACAGGATGATGTCGTTTATTCTCACAGAAGTGCTGCACTCATCAGAGATAGTCCTGTTGTTCTGTCCACGGCACCCAATCACCCCTGCAGCACAAAAATGACTTGTTTTTTTGTTCCCAGTTTTAATTAAGAGTCATCGACCTGAAAAGTAACTTTTTTCCACAGATGCTGCCTAAAATCCTGAATTTTCCAGCCTTTTTTATCTGGTAGTACTTTCCAGAGGCTGACTGGCCACTGAATCTCGCTGACTATTGGGAGGTCTACAATATAGTCCCATTAACGTAGTCGTCCCTGTTTTGTTCCTCAGATCCACCCAAATTGCCTCAGTTGTCGAGCCCTCAAGTATGTCCTCTCTGAGCACTGCCGTGACATTTTCCCTGATGAGTAATGCTACCCCTCCGCCTTTAATACCTCTCCCACTATCATGTCTAAAACATAGAACATAGAACATTACAGTACAGTACACTCCTTGTGCACCCCTTGTCTCCCAGCACCACGTCACGGAGTCATAGTCAGGTCTGACGTTTGCTTTCAGATTTGGTAAGTGCAGGCGGACCGGTACCGTAACCGTGAAACCAGGCGGTGCACGAAAGACCTTTACTTCCAAACAAACCAAGGAAATCTGATTAGTTTAAACATCTTTGAAATTAACAGTCTACATTCCCTTCTCCTTGTAGTTAATTTAACGGCGATTGTGATCCTGTCCCGAGGAAGAAGTGGGCTCTCCAAATGTATCACTCACTACCTGGTGGGAATGGCAGCGGCAGATGGCATGGTGGTTGTTCTTGCTATTATAGTGGATCAGATTAATAACACCGATCTCTACGTCCCATTCTTGCACATTACGCCAGTATGTGCTCTGACACTTCTCTTTAATGTCGCAAGCATGGACTGCTCCGTTTGGCTCACTGTTGTTTTTACCTTCGATCTCTACATCGCGATTTGCAGCCAAAATCTGCGGGAAAAATATTGTACCGAGAGAAAAGCGACGGTAGTTATCGTGATGCTAAGAAGATGGTAAGAAGGACAGGCAGGTGAAAAGACAAGATAATTTGCTGAACAACAGAGATACAGTGAAATCGGTAGCAGACACTGGTCTAAATGCACTATATTTAAATGCATTTAGAACTCGGATTAAATTGGATGACCTAGTGGCACAGCTTCAGGTTTAAACAATAAATATGACATTGTGGCAATCACTGCGTTATAGCTTAATGACGGATGTGATTGGGAACTGAATTACCAGGGGTACACAGTGTATAGGAAAGATAGGCGGGTAGGCAGACGGAGTGGTGTGGCTCTGATGGTTAGTAATGATACAAAATCAATCGAGAAAAGGGACATAGGGTCAGAAGGAGTGGAATCCTTATCGGTGGAGCTAAGAAATGATGAGGGTAAAAGGACAATAATAGCAGTTATATATAGGCCCCCTAACAGCACCCGGGATGTGGACTATAAGTTACAGCTAGAAATAGAAAACGCGTATTAGAGATACAATGTCAAGATAATTATGAGGGATTTTAACATGATGGAGGATTGCGAAAGGCAGAAAGGCAGTGGATCTCAGGAGAGCGAGTTGTGGAGTGTCTACGGGATAGCTTTTTGGAGCAAAATGTTGATGAGCCCACCAGGCGATCGGCTGTTTTGGATTGGGTGCTGTGTAATGAACCCGAGGTGATGAGGGAACTAAAGGTAAAGGAACCACGAGGAACCAGCGATCACAATATGATTGAATTCAGTTTCAAATTTGAAAAGGAGAAGCTGATATCAGATATGTCAATATTTCAGTGGAACAAAGGAAATTACAGTGGTATGACAGAGGAACTGGCCCAAATTGATTGGAAAAGTAAGCTGGTTGGAGGGACGGGTGCGCAGAAATGGATGGAATTTCTACAAGAAATAAGGAAAAGGCAGGACAGATATATTCCAAGAAAAAAGATTACGAATGGACAAATGGCACAATTGTGGATAACGAGAGAGGTGAAGGCTAAAATAAAAGCAAAAGAGAGGTCATACAAGGAAGCAAAAATTAGTGGGAAAACAGAAGACTGGGAAACTTTTGAAAACTTACAGAAAGAAACGAAGAAGGTCATTAGGAAAGAAAAGATGAATTATGAAAGGAAGTTGGCAGATAACATTCAAAACGATACAAAGAGTTTTTTTTAAAATATATGAAGAGTAAAAGAGAGACACGGGTTGATATAGGACCAACTGAAAACTGTGTGGGAGAGATTGTAATGGATAACAGAGAGATGGCAGAGGAACTAAATGAGTATTTTGCATCGGTTGTCACTGTGGAGGACGTCAACAATATACCTGATAGTAAGGGGTCTCAGGGGACTGAACTCAGTCAAGATCACTATAGAAGGTGCTGGGGAAGCTAAATGGACTAAATACAGATAAGTCTCCCGGACCGGACGAGATGCACCCCCGGGTTCTAAAGAAGGTGGCTTCAGAGATTGAGGAAGCATTGGTGATAATTTTCCAGGAATCAGTAGACTCCGGCATGGTTCCGGAGCACTGGAGGATCGCAAATGTAGTTCCACTGTACAGGAAAGGTGGGAGGCAGCATGAAGGAAATCACAGACCAATTAGTCTGACGTCGGTGGTGGGAAAGTTATTGGAATCGATCCTCATGGATGAGGTTATGGAATACCTAGAGGTGCAAGGAAAGATAGGTCCAAGCCAGCAGAGTTTCGTGAAAGGAAGATCCTGCTTGACCAACCTATTGGAGATTTTTGAGGAAATCTCAGGTAGGGTGGATAAGGGAGAGGCTGTGGATGTGTATTTAGACTTTCAAAAGGCCTTCGACAGGATTCCGCACAAGAGGCTGATTAATAAGTTGAGAGCTCATGGAATTACAGGAAGGATATTAGAATGGGTGGAGCATTGGCTGGTTGGCAGAAAGCAAAGGGTGGGAATAAAGGGATCCTGTTCTGGTTGGCTACCGGTTACTAGTTGTGTTCCGCAGGGGTCGGTGTTGGGGCCACTTCTTTTTACTTCGTACATTAATAATTTGAATGTTGGAGTAAATGGTTTTGTGGCTAAGTCTGCAGACGACACGAAGATAGGTGGAGGAGTAGGGAGTATTGAAGAAACAGGAAGGTTGTAGAGAGACTTAGATAGTTTAGGAGAATGGGAAAAGAAATGGCAGATGAGATTCAATGTTGAGAAATGTGCCATTGTACACTTTGGAAAAATAAATCAGCGGGCAGATTATTATCTAGATGGGGAGAAAATTCAAAGTACAGAGGTACAAAGGGACTTGGGGATACTCGTGTAGGATACACGAAAGGTTAACCACCAGGTCGGATCGGCGGTAAAGAAAGAATGCTACGTTAGCATTCATTTCGAGAGGTATAGTGCATAAAAGTAGGGAAGTGTTGATGAGGCTCAATGGATCACTGGTGAGGCCTCATTTGGAATGCTGTGTGCAGTTTTGGGCCCCATATCTCAGGAAGGATGTATTGATGCTGTTGAGGGTTCAGAAGAGATTTACGAGGATGATTCCTGGAATTAAAGGTCTTACTTATGATGAGCGTTTGTCGGCTGTTGGACTGTACTCACTGGAGTACAGAAGAATGAGAGGGGACCTCATAGAAACATTTAGAATGTTGAAAGGACTGGACAGAGTAGATGTATTTAAGCTGTTTTCCTTGGTGGGTGAGTCGAGGACTAGAGGGCAGAATCTTAGTATTGGAGGGCACCGGTTTAAAACAGAAATGAGGAGAATTTTCTTTAGCCAGAGGGTAGTAAATTTATGGAATTCTTTTCCACATACGGCTGTGGAGGCCCAATCATTGGGGGCGTTTTAGTAGGAGATAGATAGGTATCTAATTAGTCATGTTATCGAGGGATATGGGGATGGGGCTAGATAGAAACAGTTTTAAGTTTAGCTCATGGAGAAGATTCGATGGGCCGAATGGCCTACTTCTTCTCCTTTGTCTTGTGATCTTGTGATTAATTCTTTGAAAGGTTAATTTGTCTGTCACATCAGTGCTCCGTGGGATTTCCACACTGAACTCGCCCCATTGGATAATTTCAATATAAAGTTCAACTTAAACCAGAGGGACACCATTATCTAAGGCATTTTTGCAGCCTTCAGGCGCTATGACCATGTTATTTTATGAGCTTCTTATCTCGTACCTTTATTTCAGGATCCCAACATTCCATTCGGATTCTTTAGTTATTACAAATACTGGTACTACATCACTTACTCGACAGAGTATGTTACACTCCGGTTTCAATTTTGTCCTTGAATTGCCCACGGATCGTTTACGTATCTTGTCTAAAATTGTCAAGTGAGCACTCTCCAATGGCTAAAAGGGCACCAGACCACGTTGTGGGGCAGGCGCTGAAGAATGCTCAGAGTGATAAAATATAAGATTATCAGATGAGAAAGCCTTTCGTTAGCAGTGGGTGCGAATAGGGGGCGGCACGGTAGCGTCACGGTTTGCGCGACGCTATTACAGCGCCAGTGATCGGGGTTCCATTTCCGTCGCTGTCTGTAAGGAGTTTGTACGTTCTCCCGTGTCTGCGTGGGTTTCCTCCGGGTGCTCCGGTTTCCTCCCACATTACAAAGACGTACGGGTAGATGAATTTGGGTTTAAAATGGGCGGCGCGGACTCGTTGGGCCAGAAGGGCCTGTTACTACGCTGTAAAAGAAAATGTAAAAAAAAATGATCAAGTAGTTGGTGCGATTTAAGTAAGGCAGATAAAAATTGGGCCCCAGAGCAAATGGAGTGTCCATGCTTTACTGGCCAAGCTATGCCTTCAAATTTTCCACAGCGTAAGTGCTGAATCAGGGAATCCCCAGGCGATACAGGAAGGTGAAAACCGATTTGGATGAGATATTCAGTTGTAAGTCAATTTCCAGTGAAACATAGCAAGGAGTTGGCAGAAGTTATGCGGTGGATCATTGCGGTACTGGGAAGAGTGGCTGGAATGGATCTGGGCATTTCAATAATTGAATTGTAAATTTTATTCACTTCAGAGAGCAATGGTGGGGGGGATATCGACCTGAGCTGTGGCTTTAATAACAGTTTAGACCGGATGGTGAAAGGGATTGTAACCAAGCGTTGGCGAAATCAGCAATGCAGAATGCAAAGATAAAAATTGTCAGGGAATATAAAGCAGTCATTGATCCTATTGTGGCGATAACGTGAAAAACGTTACCGCAGAAAAAGTATTAAGGAAAAAAAATTTGATTCATTTAAAGGGAAATAATGCAAAATAAAGCAGTAAGATAAAACATAATTGTGCTTAACGTTTGAGATGGGAGATATGGAGTCCGAGGTGAGTTGCGTGCAAAACAGTGAACGTCACAGTCCATGAAAGTCCATTGCCTTGGTTTATGAAATGTCAAATGCAAAAAGCGGCAGTTCAATATTATCTGCCCAGCTATGAGCGGAGTGCGTAATCCACAAACAGAATTCTTGTGCAGGATGGACAGCAGCCAGAAGCCGTGGAACATATTGGTACCAACGACATAGGTAGTAAGAGGGATGAGGTCCTAAGAAGTGAGTTTAGGAAGCTAGGCAGAAGGCTGAAGAACAGGACCTCAAGATTAGCATCGCAGGGTTGCTGCTAGTGCCACGTAATAGTGAAGGTAAGAATTGGAGGAGATGGCAGATGAATGAGTGGCTGAGGAGTTTGTGCAGGGGGCAAGGTTTTAGAATTTTGGATCATTGAGATCTATTCTGGGGAAGGCGGGACCTGTCCAGATTGGATTGGTTACACCTGAACTCGAGGGGGACCAATCTCCTTGCAGGTAGGTTTTCTAGTGTGGTTCGGGAGTGGGAAGATGTGCCTGGAAGCTGTGGAAGTGGGTGAGGTCCTCAATGAATACTTCTCTTCAGTATTCACCAAGGAATGGGGCCTTGATGACGCTGAGGACAGTGTTCTTAAGATTAATGTTCTCGAGCATGTTGATATCAAGAGAGGGGATGTTGGAGCTATTATAAAATATTAGGACTGATAGGTCCCCGGGGCCTGACGGAATATTCCACAGGCTGCACCGATATGCGAAGGAGGAAATTGCTAAGCCTTTGTCTAGGATCCCTGAGTCCTCGTTGTCCACGGTAATAGACCCGGAGGACTGGAGGGTGGCAAATGTTGTCGCCTTATTCAAAACAGGTTGTAGTGATAGTCCATGGAAATAGAGACCACTTAAGCCTTACGTCTGTGGTGGGCAAGCTGTTGGAAAGGATTCTTAGCGATGGGATCTGTGGGCATTTAGAGAATCATGGTCTGACCGGGTACAGCCAATATGGTTTGTTGAAGGGCAAATCGTGTCTCACAAGCCTGATTGTGTTCTTTGAGGAGGTGGGCAGCCAGACTTATGAGTGTAGTGCAGTAGATGTGGTCTACATGCCTTTTACTAAGGCACTTGACAAGGTTCCACATGGTAGGCTTCTTCAGAAGGTCAGAGGGCATGGGATCCAGTGGATCTTGGCTATGTGGATTCAGAATTGGCTTGCCTGTAGAATGTAGAGGGTTGTGGTGGAGGGTGTGCATTCAGATTGTAGGGCTGTGACTAGCAGTGTCCCACAAGGATCGGTTCTGGGATCTCTGCTTTTCGTGATTTTAATTAATGACTTGGATGAGAGGGTAGAAGGATGGTTTGGCAAGTTTGCAGACGACACCAAGGTTGGTGTGTTGTTTATTGTGTAGAGGCGTTGTCGAAGATTGCAGGTGGACATTGATAGGATGCAGAGCTGGGCTGAAAAGTGACAGATGGAGTTTAATCCGGAGAAGTGTGAGATGGTACAGTTTGGAAGGTCGAACTCCAAGGCAGAGTACAAAGTTAACGGCAGTGCTCTTTTTAGTTTTGAGGAGCAGAGGGATCTGGGATCCATATTCACAGATCCCTGAAAGTTGCCTCAGCTGGATAGGGTAGTTAAGAAAGCTTATGGGGTGTAGTTTTCATACGTCGAGGGATCGAGTTTAAGAGCCGCGAGGTAATGATGCAGCTCTCTAAAGCTCTGGTAGACCACACTTAGAGTATTTTGTCCAGTTCTGGTCGCCTCATTATATGAAGGATGTGGAAGCGTTGGAAAGGGTGCAGAGGAGATTTATCAGGATTCTGCCTAGTTTAGAGGGTATGCGTTATGAGGAGAGACTAGGGGAGCTAGGGCTTTACTCTTTGGAGAGAAGAAGGATGAGAGGAGACATGATAGAGGTGTACAAAATATTAAGGTGAATATTTAGAGTGGACATCCAGCGCCTCTTTCCCAGGGCAGCAATGCTCAATGAAAGAGGGCATGGCTTTAAAGTAATGGATGGGAAGTTCAGGGAGATATCGGAGGGAGATATTTTACGCAAAGAATCGTTGGCGCATGGAATGCGCTGCCTGGGGTGGTGGTGGAGGCAGGTACATTGGTCAAATTCAAGAGATTACGAGATCGGCATATGGAGGAATTTAAAATAGAGGGATATGTGGGAGGAAGGAGTGAGATAGTCTTAGGCGAGGTTTAAAGGCCGCACCACATCGTGGGCCGAAGGGCCTGTATTGTGCTGTATAATCTATGTTCTATGTGAAACAGCAAGAGTAGACGGGATTAGCCAATAAATTCGACGTGTGATGAAACGCACACTCCAGTGATATTATTTACAACCATGAGAGTCTCGTGACACTGGGAGGAAAGATGCATTAAAAACCCTTCTCTGTTCAGAATTAATAGCTTTAGTCCAAGGTTTTGATGAGAAACTGGTCAGACCATCCAGTTCACAACAAAACAAGGGACGGATTTATGAACACAGAGCAAACACGGTTTGGCATCCGGAGAGCACGAATTCCCGCCGAGCGGTCGGATGGTTCAGAACAGGTCGACAGCTGGAGTTGTCATGCGGTTTTGTCCCAGTTTTTTGGCTGGGTGACCTTCCGGTAACCCGGGTAGTTGGGGGGAGTGGTAACGGAAACGAGTATCCGAACGACAGGTAACCCAAATACGTGATATGTCATCAGGAGTAATTTGAAGAGGAAAAGTGTAGTTGGTTTTGGAGGCTAACACATTGCCCTATGATGTGGAGAGGGGATGTGTGTGTGAAATCCCTGTCGTATGTGGATGATGAAAGGATTAGCCGTTAATAGAATGGATGCAATTTAGTAAATATAGAGAGCCGTCCAACTTTGTGTGCTGACAGCTTTCAAGGTAGATAATTGCCAGGCTGAAATAAAATAACCTCCCGGTTCTGAATGAAGGCAAGAGAGGAAACAGAGCACCTCCCACCGTTGGAAGTCCATGCCCTTTATCTGCAGCTGTGAGGTCGGGTCACTGGAAGTCAGCTGTGGTCGCACTGTTCTTCATTGAGCGGGAGAAAGCAAAGGGCCAAGTCCCCTATCGTCAGCGGTGGTGAAATATTGGAGAAATCAGCCATTGAAATGGACGCTTGCTAATCAAGTACAAGCTGCAGGACGTTACAAAGCGAACAATGCAGGACATTTCCACTGGATCAGTTGCAGATTACCTGATCGCTCAAGCCAGTCTGTAAGAGCTTATTTCAAGAACGGGAAGAGGGCCTTCAGCTCATCATGTCTGCGCAGAAGCTATAAACTACCCGTTATTATACTCATCGTATCCCGACCCATATCATTCTCCCCATGGTCTCATCAGAGCCACGGTCACACCGATTCTAAAACACTGCTGCAAATGAAGTGCAATTTATAGTCGCCAATTCACCAACCAATCCTCATTTTTTTTAGGATGTGTGGTGAACGGTAGCACCGTAGCAAACCCATTCAATCACAAAAATAACGTGCAACTCCACACAGACATCACATATGGTCAGGAATGAACTCCGGACTGGTAACACACTGTGATCCAGCGGCTCTGTTAGCTCGTGCCGCACCGAGGTGATATATTCATTCTACGATGTTTAGTTGTGACGGTTTACGTTATTTTTGGTGCCAGGGACGTGCCAGCCCTAAATAATGATTTTACAGCTTTTCGTGGATTTAAGGAACTTTTTGTGATTCTGAGCTACTCGGTGTTTCTGAGGAACATTTTGGAACCTCACACTGTCAGGAAATTCTCTGTCCCTGGTACTTCACTTTAAGTCATTTCCGGGATCTGCTGATCTTTCGCGAGTCGAAGATCATCATACGTCCCGACCTGCGCTGGAGACGGTGGTCGTTGGAAGGTGGCGGGAGAGCGTCGTGGCACAATGTAATATGTTTTCTGGATCCGGCCTCACAAATTGTAAGCAGCTTTTGTGCCATGTGGATGATTGTTATGCGTCTGACGTAATATTTGTTTAAAGGTACCCCGTGGTTCTGAGTTGGATGTTTTCGAAGCCTTTTGAACGTGTATATTATTTGAAGCCATTTATGCGACAATGCTGTTTCATTGTATTGATATTAAGGTGTCAGCTACAAACAGACTTTGGAGAGATGAAAAGACCTCAGGTGTTGAACTATATTTTGCTTTATGCGCTCGAGAATCTGCATTATACCGGTTTAGTCGAATTTGCTTTTTGTTTTGGTCTGCCCTTATCGTTATGTGACAGGGCCCAAACGAATCACCCGTGCAGAGTTTCCCTCGCGCCCGTGCTTGGGAGACTCATTCTTTCGCTCCATCATTCCTCTTAAGGTGCTAGAATAATGCTATTCAGCAGCAAATTCCTAGGTTTCGGTCCAGCAACGTGAACGACCGAGATATTGTGAAGTCACGATACTCTTCTCGAAGAGGAGAAAGCTGTTAGTCGCTGACTACCGTTGCATTTGTCATTTTTGGTGGGAGATACCGGGGATCTGGCTGTGGCCATCAAAGAATCTGGGCATTATTTGAATGGTATTGCATTTTTCATTGCATCCACTGTGCGATGCATGTAGAAGAGTTAATGATAATGTGAGCAAGTAGACTGAAAATTAAACATTGTTGAAAGTGGCGAGAACTGCACACATCTGGACAACTGCCATCATGCTCCTGACTTGTGCCTGGAAGGCGGCGGTAAGTCGTTGTGGCATAAGCAAGAGAATCACACACTTTTGGATACCCCTTCTGCTCTGTTCCTGAAGTTACGATAGTGTACTGGTTAGCGAAACGCTTTCACAGCGCCAGCGACCCGACTTCAATTCCGCCGCTGTCTGTAAAGAGTTTTTTACGTTTTCCCCGTGTCTGCGTCGGTTTCCTCCTGTGCACCAGTTTCCTCCCACATTCCAAAAAGACGTACAGATTAGAAGTTTTTTAGCGCCAGAAAACTGACGACACTGCGTCTGCCCCCAGCACATTCTCAGTAACGCAAAAAGACGCATTGTACTGGACGTTTAGATGGACGTGTGACTAATAAATAAATCTTATCTTATATTTTATTAGATGTTTATCTGGCTGGGTCACTTCCAGTTTCCGGTCAATGTTGACTCCCAGGAGTTGCGTGGAGATGGTAAAGCCATTCCAATGTCAATACAACGTGGTTATTTTTGTTAGTTAATGGAAGCTAATAGCCTGGTACAATGCTGCAGGGAATGTTGTTTGTAGCTTGTGTTGCCCATGTTATGTCCTTTATCTTTCATTTCAAAATATCACGGTATCTCACCGCCAGGGAAACCTCAGAAGAAATGATCGTCTCAAATTGGAGGAATTGTCGTCTCAAAACAACAGAACTTCTTGGATCTGCCGCCTCAATAAAACTCGTTCAGCCCTCAGATTCACAGCTGCTCAGATCTGCACAGTCTTCGGACGCTTAAAACAATGCAGACAAATTAAGAAGATCCATAAGGGTCGAACATAAGGGTCTGGATAAAGTCCGCCCGTATAAGCCCTGCTGTAATTTCCCTCACCCGTTGCTCAGGTCCTCCAGATTTACTTCTCGCCATTAATCGTTGTTCACTGCACCCTGTTCTGCTGCTCCATTTCGCAGAGTTAACTGCACCTGATCGTTCAGTGGGTTTAATTGACTTCAACCTCCACGGGGTCTAATTGTGTCCTCCGATATTGTGGCTTTAGTATTAATAAGAGCTGCCTTCAATGACCTGGTACAGTGTCAGTGACAGCAGATCCTCCGGCACTGATAGATGCACAGATCCAGAGAGGAAGAATGGATCTGGGAACAGTGCAGTGGGACAGTGCAAGGATGGATCAGAATCTGGGAGCAGTTCAGTGGAATGTTCTCTCCTGCGTATGTGCTGTTCCATGGACAGGACAGTGCCACTGGAGGGGACGGCAAGATGGTTTATGTTTATGAGTCCTGTATACTGACTCCGGACCCCTTGAAATCTCATGGCATCATGTGAATCTTTGGCAATGAAACCATCTGCTGATTACCACTTACCGGCTTCCGGGATGATGGGACGGCACATGGACAAAGCACTGCGAGTAGCAATGGCTCTGGGTGGAGAACTTCAATGTCCATCAACAAGACTGTCTCAGTAGCACCGGTATCGTCAAAGTGGGCTGAGTGATAAAATACATTCTTGCTGGATTGGGTCAGTGACAGGTGGTTATGGAACCAACCAGAGTGTGACAGAACTACTTGATCTCGTCGTCACTAATCTTTCTGTCTCAGAACCATCAGCCAATGACTGTATCGGAAGGAAGTGACCACCGTACAGTGGATGTGCAGACAAATCCTGCCTTCACCGTGAAAATACAATTCATCGTGTTGTGTGGTGCGATAACCATGCTAAGTGGCGCAGACTTCAGCTGAGAACAGCTTTAGGAATTTGGGACTGGACCATCAGCAGCAGGAGATTTTTTGTCAAGTCCACGCTGCAAACTCGTGCCCGGCATATCGCCCGCTTTACTGTAGTCCACGGGGATCAAATCTGCTTCAATTTAGAGTGCAGGAGGATCTACAGATTAGGATGGACGGAATGAGTGGAGGATCCTGCTGTTTGTTATTGAGAAGTGTCTCTGGATTCGGATGATGGGATTAACGTACATTATGCCTCTCTATACTTATCCAGCGACATCTGGAAATTGTTGGGGATTCAGCCTAGTTTGTGGCACTGATTATTACTCAATTATTCCGGGCCATATTTGGGGAATATGTCAAGTGCAGTGACCCGAGTCATTGTGTGGGTACCAGCCCAGGTATTTGCTTTTGATCATTGAACAGTGGCACTGGATTCATGTTGAGAATCAATGAATGTTTCTGCTCCCCATCGTTACACTGACCTCGGATTAACACTGCGAATTGATTTAGGTCCATGCTCCGAATCATTCACCAGCTGACATGACTTATCCAAAGAGAAATAACTCGGAGTCCTGCTGCTGGACGTTACCAAGTGGCTTTGGGCTGAATTAGGAAATCGACACAGATTATTGCTTCATAACAATGGCAATAAACTCTTGAGTTAGTGAGGGGAATCACCCCAGTTTCCCGGTGCAGACGAGGGCTACCTACCATGGTTAATTGGAAGCCCAGATGCCTGCTCCTGATTTATACTCAATGACCCTGCGTTATTGTGATGCAGTTATCCTGGATACTGTTTAGGATAATTACGCAGGGACACTCGATTAATATGAGACATCAGCCCTCTTCTCCCATCCATATCAGAACCTCGGATGGTTTTCACGATTAACGCAAGAGATTGCATCTGGCTATTGCCCATTGACTCTTGAATAGTGTGGGCAATATCCCCAGGACTCTGCATCCACCAAGGTATCGTGTTCAGTGTAATGGACTTGATCTCGCTTCCTGCCGCTCACCATTGGGAGGTAAGCCTTCGGTTCATAGTGGAGGTGCAAGATGGTGCATTTTGTCGTGATCTACTACACACCAATTACTGTGGGACTATCAGAACAGGATGCTGCAGCTTATTTTAACTAAATCCATGCAAGAGTCTGCCCGTGATCTTTCTCCCTGCGGCTCTTTCAGATCAGGCAGTCCCTCAGTTACTGCCTCTAATCGTTACCCATGAAGCTTGGTTAGTGTGTATGTGTGCGGGGGGGGGGCGGTGGATGCAGCCCAAATTCCTGCTTCTCGTCATTACCCAGTCACAACATCACAAAATCGATCAAATTGGTCCGACTAGATCTCCCCCAACGAAGCCATGCTGACAATATTTTATTGACCCCTGTCTGTCCAACTATAGGTTAATCCTGTCCTTCAGGATTTTTTCAATAGCTTCTACATTCACAGGCCTGCAGGGAACAGTCTCACAAGCCTGCTGTCCTTCGTGACTAAAAGAACCACGTTCGCCGCCATCCATTTTTTGGCACCTCACATGCGGCAAACGAAAATTTAAATAACTAATTCAAGGTCCGAGTGATCACCGCCCCCCCCCCCCCACCCCGCCTTGCATTGCAGCTTAAATTCACCTGGAGAGGCATTAGGGACATCCATATTTAATTGGGCTACAGTACTTCATGTCTCCTTCTTGATGTGACGTTTTCTAAAATATTGTCCTCCCCAAACCTGAATTCTGCAGAGAGAATGTCGTTGTCCTTGGTGGATGCAGATGATTATCCTTTTATGAACACAGCTACGTCCACCGTATCCACGCGTAGATCGCCATTACGATCGCTGATCAGCCCTGTTCTTTAACTGGTTAACGGCTTGACCTTAATACACACAGGTAGTTATGGGATTTTCCTGTATCCTATCCGCCGATGACGTCCCATGCCCCTTCTTTGTTCTATTGGCATTTGGCACACCGATAAGCAGAATTTTATTTGTGGACATTTTATTCCATCTCCATTGCCTGTTCCCTCATCGGGGAGCGCAGGTCAGGAACAGGCCCTTCGGCCCATCGTGTCTGCGCCGAACATGATGCCAATCTGAACTAATCCCATCTTGCTGCACAAGGTTCGTATCCCTCTGTTCCCTAACTGTTCACTTGTCTGTCTGAATAGTTCTTTTTCAATGTTGCTGTCGTATCTGCTTCTGCAACCTCCCCTGGCAGCGCGTTCCCGGCACCGATCAGGCTCTGTGTGAAAGTAAACCTCGCGCATACAGTATCTCCTTCAAACGATCCCCTCTCACCTTAAACATATTCTCTTGAGCTTCTTATATTTCACTCTGGGATATCTACTTTAACTCTGCAACGTATCGAAACCGCTCATAATTTTACATACACCTTGCCGCCACTGACACCCCCAGTCTTTTGCTATCTGCATCCCTTCTACGCCTCCATGGCTCCATCCTGCTTTCCTCACCTGGATGAACCTATGCTTCCCAGCTCCTTCCTCACCCCTGCTCTTATCTCATGATACTGGTAATCTCCCCTTCACACTGTCCGTCATGAAGCAGGATCTCGACCCGAAACGGCGACCATCTATTTGCCTTCATGAATATCTGACCCCCTGGATTCCTCTGGGGGCTTGTTTTTGGTACAAGCCTCTCAAAATATTGACCCTGTGAGTGACCTGACTCGCTAGCGGTGACACGGTTTGGGTCCTGACACGCTCCTTGTGGCCCATGCCCCCCTGTCAATACAAACATTCAGTCGGTGCCACACTCCCCCTACGTAAATGTAGGCACTCCCGGTGACCACCAGCAAAGATTTAAACTCTTCCGGTGACCCCTGTGAATAACGATACACTCACAGTGACCACCTGTGAATGCTGACACACTAACTCTGGAACCCCTTAGATATCTGCACGCTCTCCCTCACCAGTGAATACAGTGAAATGCTACTGGTGACCTCCTCTCAGTACTGATGTTCTACCTACGACGCCCTTTATATGCGGTGCTCCCAGAAAAAGAGTCATACACCAGTTCGCCTTTGTAAACACACACTTCCTGTCAGAATCTTTTGATACTTTCACTTTCCCAGTGACATATTGCAAATATTTACACAGTCCCGGTGACCCACTGTTAAAGTGCTTGGCTCCCACTGACCACATGTAAACAGTGACAAAGGTCCGGTTACCACCAATCAATGTCGTCACTCCCGCGATAAAGCCATTTGAACTGGACGCTCTCGCGGTGGCCCCAGGTAAATACCGACACTCTGCCGGTGACACTGCAAAAAGAAACATTCTTTGCGGCCTCCAGTAAATACGAGATAATTCGCGGTAAACCGCAATCCCAACTAACATCTAGATTCACAGAGTCATGCAGCAACGACGATGCCAACCACGATGCCCATCTCCATCGATTCCGTTTGCACGGTTGTCTTACATCCCTCTAAATACATGCTAATATATTTTCAACGTTGCTATTGTACCTGCTTCTACCAGTTCCTCTGGCAGCTTGTTCCATTTTCTTCGCACCCTGTGTGAAAAGTATAGCCGTCAAATCCCTTTTAAATTTCCTCTTCTCTTCTTAAACTTGCGCCCTTTAGTTTTCGACTCACCTACCCTGGATATAAAGAAGACGATCTACCCGAACAATGGCTCGAAATGGCCACTGTAAATTATTACCCTCCCCAACGACATCATGTTCATTCTGACTCATTACTGGGTTTCCTTTCATAAAATACTGCAGATAACCCATAAACTACTGGAAATACTGACATTTTCCCGGGGACGCCCTGCAAATATTATCAGACCCTTCTGACCTCTGCATGTACTGACACATTCCTTTTAACCTGTCAGCTACTCAACCATTTCTGTTGACTTTTTTAACTAACACACTGGTAGTAACCCAATGGAAATTTTAACAAGATCTCTGCAAACGATTCAAAATTCCCACACATTGTGATCTCATATAATTTATGAAGTAATCCCAGTGAATCCTTTTTGTAAAATCACGTGAACCACAGACCGTATAAATTCTGACACACAGCAAGAGGCACCCTGAAGTCACTGGCCACCACGAAGACCTTCACGATGACCCACTGGAAATACTGATGCTCTCCCTTTAATCTCCTGTAAATACTGACGCGATAAAAATGATCCACTGTCAGTCCTGACGAACACTAACCACCCCTCCTCGGAATCATTGACAGGTTCTCCCGACTTTATCTAGATACTGAATCATCCCATCTGAGACACTGAAAATACAAACAGCTCTCGGTGATCATGTTTCAGCCCTGACACTCCCCTTGTAATCTGCTGTAAATAGTGTAAATATTTCCAACTCTCGATCACCCTGTATAGGTACCGACACTTCCTGTGATCGCTATAAATATTATCACATTTCCACGAACGACTGAAAGCAGTGACAACCCAGTGATCCCATCTAAAAGCTGATAATCTCACACTGACACTGTCAATACTGGCAAAATTCTGTTCACTCTCTCTGAATGCTGACACGCACAAATGGCAGACTGTGAATTGCGAAAATCCCCGGTATCACAATATAAGAACTGACGCATTGTCTGCGACCCATTATACATCCTGTTCAACCCCTTTAAGTGCTAACATATTCCTACGATACTGACACACTGCCGACGACCGACCTTGAACACTGACGGTGATCCGATGTAAATATGGCCACATCTCCGTCCGTCCTCTGAAAGTACTGGAATACTCATTTTAACTCCATGTAAATACTGACACCTTACTCTGACCGTCAGTAAATACTGATACACTCCCGGCAATTCAATGTCAATACTGTCATAGTTACATAATCTCTCCGTAACCGCCTCTAAACATTTATATTATATGCTTTCCGTATCCCCAGTTAATTCTGAATCCCTCAGTGATCCCCTTGAAATACCGATGTACTCACAATCTGAACCTGCAAATACTGAACTTTCGCACAAACCTGCAGATAAAGGCAAACTGCTCGTAACTGCTATAATTACTGTCACAGTCCCAGTGACAGTATGATAGCACTAACGCACACATGAATATAGGGAGTAAGAAGGGAGGAAAAAAACACACGATCACTTATAAGTGGTGAAATTTTAAAAAAAGCCATGAACCTACTGACAAATACAAGAGAGCCACAGTTAATAAGGACACCATTGACGACCACTTGTAAATACTGACACTCACCCGGTACCCCACTATAAATATTAATACTCGTTTCCAACCCCTGCACATACTGACACATTCCCAAAGACCATCTTGTGAAAACTGATTTTGTCTGTGATCCCATGTTAATACTTGAATTATACCAGTAACCACGTTCTAAATAGAAAATACGCACTGAGATGCTCTTTAATCCGGCATAATAACAGGGCGGACTGCATCTACTGAAATCACACGAGTCTCCTCATATCCGGACACTCTGGAGTTGATCCTGTTAAAATATGGTCACAAATCCATCGAGCCTCCCACACTAAACACTAACACATAAATACTGAGACAGAAACTTTGACCCCTGCAAGTATTGACACTCTGCAATGACGCCACGTGAATCCTGACACATTCTCAGTGATCTCCAATGAACACTGGCACTCTCGCGGCGACATCCTATGAATGTTGACAAATTTCCGGTAACGACATGCAAAGATTCACTGCCTCCCGTTAACCGCATTTAAATATTTCTGGTGACCGCCAGTAAATGTTGACACCCTCACAATAAACAGATGTGAATGTAAAACTCTCACTGTGACCCCTTGTACATACCGACTGGCTGCCGGTGACACTTTGCAAACAGTGAAACTCTTCCTCGGAATGCCTGTTAATACAAAGGCACAGGAAATACAAAGTGCTAACACACACCCCGTGACCACTGGACATCATGGCTCTCCTCTGGTGACGTCATAATCATTCTGACACATTTCTGGTAACCTTCTTCAAATGCTGCAAATACCCAAAACTCACATTTGACACAGACCTTCTCCAAGTGACCACCAGTAAATAGTAGCACTTTACGGTAAAGCTCTGCATGCTTGCACTTTCCCTTTGAAACACTGGAAATATTGACGCGCGTACACTGACTACCTTTTAATATTGACCCACAAACCGTGACCCATTGTAGATACTAACAAGCTATCTGAAACTGCTTCAGAGGTCTGGCACACTCATAGTGATCTGATTTCAATTCTTACCGACTCCCAGTGACACTTCTGCACCACATGCGATCCCGTTAAGAATACAGTCACACTCCGATTGTCCAGCTGTAAACATTGACCTCACCCGGTAACGCGCTGTGTAAAATGACATACTTGAGTTAATCCCAGTTAAATATTTTTCGCTCTGAATGACCGCCACCCCACTGCCCCACAGATATTGACACTCCACCGGAAACGGCGTGTGAATTGTAACACTCACCGGGAGATTTCATGTAAATACTGAAAGGCAATATGACATTTAAATACTCACTCACACCGGATGAGCCCCTATTAACACATGCACTCCTCAGGACAGCGGGTAAATAATGAACCACTGACGATGGTCCCTGAGCTATCCTGACACACAAGCACTGTTCCAGTGGAAAACACGGACACTATCCTGATGAACTCCTCTCGATACGTGCAACTCACGGTAACCCACTGCACATAATTACACCATCCAGTGAACCCTAAAATACTGATGCACTCTCTATAACAGGTGACCACCAGTACGTATTGACAATTCTGTAGTTTTCCCCTTGTTCCAGACTTCTCCAGACTTTGCACCGTTCACATTCATTTCTTAGGGCTCTTTTTCTCTGATTACCACATTAACCTGTCACCTCGGTAACTTCAACAACAGTTTAACATTCATGACAACCCTATATTGCATATGCTTCCACTACCACCCCTGGCTTCATCCATTCACGGGTTTTCATTGGTCCTATCCGTCCCATCTCACCTTAACTTAACATCCCATCTGCAGCTTAACATTGCTCTGTTTCTTCTCTCCCCCCGTGATGATCAAGGGTCTCTGACCTGAAATGTTGACTCCGTATCTGTTCACCTAGACGCTGACTGACTCGCTCCGTATTTCTGACATTTTCTATTTTCACGTACAATTCCCAGTATAGTGTTTTATTTATTGTTTACGGCCGATGTCCCACTTTGCTTGTACATGGTTGTTGAACGAGCATGCCAGTTCTGTGATCACTGTACAAGCACACAGACAGTAGAGCACGGGAACAGGCCTTTCAGACCATCATGTCTGCACAGGACTTGTTGGCAATTTAATCTAAAGGCATTTGCCCGCACTCACTGCCTGTTCATAGCTCCGTGTGAATGCCTTTTAGACGTCGCGGTTGCAATGCTTCCACTTCTTCCCCGAGCAGCCCATTCCAGACACCGAGCGCTCTCTCTTGAAAAAAAACTTACCTCATAAAGCTCCTTTAAAATTTCAACACTCACCTTATGTCTATGTCCTCTACTATTTCACAACCCAGGCCTGGGAAAAAAAGACGCTGAATATCTACCCCGTCTACTTCTCTCTTATATTTACACTTCTTTCAGCTTGGCCTTCGGCCTTAATGCTTCAGAGAAAGCAATCCAAGTTCGTTCAAAACCTCTCCTTGTTGCTATTGCTCTCTCATCTAGGCAACATCCTGGTTAACCTCACCTGCACACTCTCTAAAACCTCTATATCATTCCTGTGATGTGGCGACTGGAGCTGTGCACAATATTGCAAATGTGGCCAAACGAAATCTTTATATAGCTGCAACCTGACTTCCCGACGTTTAGGTTCAATACCCCGAATGATGAAGGAAAGAGAACTGTATGTCGCCTTTAACCGTCCTATCCATTTGTGTAGCATTTTCAGGGGACTATTGACGTTCACCCCAAGATCGCTCTTAACGCTCTGCTTGGTAGGAAAGTGGGATTTACTGGAAACTTTCGTCTTACATTTGGCCTCGTCAAATGCAGCACTTCACACTTATCAGATTAAATTCTATCCTTCATTCACCTGACCACAAGCCCAACAAGCTAACATCCTGCTGACTCCTTTTTCACTATTCGCAGCTCCATAATTCCATGTGCCACCTGAAATCTTACGAGTACCATTGGTATTAAAAATCAGTATTCATTTTGGATTACCAATGAGATTACTACTTCCTCAGGAGGCTAAATATATTTGGCATGTCCCTATCGACCTTTACCAATTTATGTCGATGCACCATAGAAAGTATTCTGTCTGGATGTATCACTGTTTGGTATGGCAACTGCTCTGCCCGTGTCCGCAAGACACTTCAGAGAGTTGAGGACACAGCTCTGCACATCACGGAAACCAGCTTTCCCTCCATGGACTCTGTCTGTATTTCTCACTGCCTCCGTAAAACAAGCAACATACTCAAAGACCCCGCCCACCGGGGACATTCTCTCTTCTCCCTTCTCCTATCGGACAGAAGATACAGAATATTGAAAGCACGTACCAGCAGCGTCAAGCGCAGCTTCTATCCCGCTGTTATAAGTCGATTGAACAGTTACCTGGTCCGACAAGATAGAATTTTAACCTCACAATCTACCCCATGGTGAGCTTGTACCGTTTTGTCTGCCTGCACTGTACTTTCTTAGTTTCTGTTACACTTTATTCTGCATTCTGGTATTGTTCAACCTTCCACCCCCTCAATGCACTGTGCAATGAATTTATTTGCATGAACGGTACACAAGACAAGTTTTTCACTATACTTCGGTACACGTATTATTAATAATAAACCAACCAACCAAGCTCAACTATATTTTCGTCGAGATCTTATGTTTCACAAATAACGGAGGTACCAGCACTGATCCCTGCGGAATACCACGGGTCACAGGCTACCAGTCAGCATGATTCCCGTCCACAACTACACTCTGTCTTCTGTGGCTATGCCGATATTTATTGTAGTCTGCCAAGTCGCCATGAATCTCATGTGCCATAATCTTCTGGACCAGCCGATGATGAGCGAGCTTGTTGAAAATTTTACTGAAGTCTATGTATGCAACATGCACTGCCCTACCCTCGTCAATCATTTGTGTCGTCTCCTAAAATGCTCAATTAATCTTATAAGATATAACCTTCCCCGTACAAAGCCAGGCAGATTATCCCAGAAATGTCAACGGTTTGCTGGAAGCGAGAAAATCCCGTCCTTGGAGATCTTCTCCAAAAAAAATCTACCGCTGTTGTAAGGCTCAACTGCCTATGACCTCCTAGTTTTTCTCTACTGCCCGTCATAAACAATGAACAGTGGCTATCCTCCAGTCCACTGGGACCACGCCGCTGGCTACAGGGGATAAAAAAAGTTCTCTCTCAATGCCCCATCTATCTTTTATCTTGCCTCTCTCAATGCCCTTGGGTAAATCCCATCGGGCCGTGGGGATTTAATTTTTTTTTCAAATGGTCCAACTCCTCCCCATTCCTGACTTAATCATGCCTTAGAATATCAACATTACCCCTCCTTGATCGCAATGTCTTCCATGTCCTTCTCCTTTATGAACACCGCTGCGAGATACTTGTTTAATACCTCACCCATTTCTCCACGTTCCTGACACAACTTTTGTACTGTGTCCTTCAGTCAGCTTCTAATTTCCCTTGCCAACTTCTTATTTTCTTAAATTATGTAAGAAATACCTTGGATTTTTCTTTGTCCTACTACTCATAAGGGGCAATTCTTGGCGCCTTTTCACCCTCCTGATTACCTTATTAAATGCTCTCCTGCTTCTCAAGCGTCCTATCTGATTTCAGCTTCCTAAACCTTACAGGCAATTCTCCTTTTCTTTTTCTCGGAGAACGCGTACGGTCTCATTCACTTCACCGAATCAGCTCACGGTGACAATGGAGTTATATCCAGGCATGGGTGAGGTGTTGCAGTTCGGGAGGACATGTGTTCGGGGAAAGAATGCAGACAATTTCAGAACCGGCTTTGAGATACAGAAGGATCCTGAGGTCCAAGGCTAGAGCTCACTGAAAGTAGAAATACAAGTCGATATGGTGGGAAAGAAGTCGTATGTCCTACTCGCCTTTGTCGGTCTGGGCATTGAGAATAATAGTCAGGAGGTCATGTTGCAGCTGTATAAAACTTAGGTTGGGCAGCATTTGGAGTGTTGTGTTTGCACTGGTCGCCCCATTACAGGAACGATGTAGAGGCTTTCAGAAGACGCAGAGTTGCTATACCAGGATGCTTCATGGATTAGGAAATATTAGCTTTGAAGACAAGTTGGATAGACTTGGATTGCCTTCCCAAGAGCGTCGAAAGCTGAAGGGATATCTGAGAGAAGGTCATAA
The DNA here is from genome assembly GCF_009764475.1 of Pristis pectinata. Lineage (NCBI taxonomy): Eukaryota > Metazoa > Chordata > Chondrichthyes > Rhinopristiformes > Pristidae > Pristis > Pristis pectinata. The sequence continues at coordinate 21,374,004 of NC_067433.1, read as the reverse complement.
GATTATGAGAAGCACAGCTACGATAGATGGTCAGAGAATCTTTTGCAGGGTAGAAATGTCAAATACAGGAGGGCATAGATTAAGGCGAGAGCGAGAAAGTTTAAGGGAGTTGAACGGGAAAGTTTTTTAACCCCGCTACCAGGTGGTGGCGGTCGAAGCACAGGGTTATGTTATGCTCACCACCCTCTGGGAGAAAAAGTTGCTCCTCAGATCCCCATTGAATCTTGCCCCTCTTACTCTAAATCTATGCCATCCAGTGTTATACCCACCCTGTACTGTGGAGGGTCGTGGATGTCCAGTGACTGCACTGCCCCTTACCTGGTCAGAAGACACACCACTTCCAATCAAGGTTTGGCCCCGCCCCAGCCATCAACGCACACCTGATCATTGGCCTTTGTCCTTGATGGCACCGGGCCATTGGCCTTTGCAAATTACCTGGGCAGGATCCCCCAGCCCTCCAGCAATATAAAGAACGACACATGTTCTCAGCTCTTCTTTTTTGCCAGCTTCGAGGGATCACCCTGCTTCACTCCAGGCCAAGGACCGTAGGACGGCGCTGGAGAAATCATTGGTGAGGTACGAACTGTTAAAAGGGTTGGGAGCGTTTTTGTTAGTGTCCCTACTAGCATAGAGTCGTGCCTGCACTGAGTCAAGTGGTGGCGGGTATAGTTTTGTCTTTCCTTGATTGTATTAACCCAATTCGTTGTGTATTTGTGTGTATTTTACCCCCGTTGCGATTTTACCACGCTCGCTATAAACTGTGCGCTTGTGTGTGTTTCCCCGTTACCATTTTCTCACGTTTTGTCTTTATAAGTAAATCATTTATATCCAAGACTGCGTTCAGAGTCCTTTCCTTCTCAGACCCCGAATCTGTTTCACAACACCACCTGTACTGGGAAAGGTACTGTGAATATTCACCTTAGATATGTCACTCGTGATTTTATAAAGCTCAGAATGGTCACAACTCGGCCTTCTATGCTCCAGGGAATAAGCCCCATCCTATACATCCTCACTTTATAACTCGAGCCTTCAGCTCACCGTACCATCTTTGAGAATCTTTTCAGCACCATTCCATATCCAAACAGACTTCTGTGTGGAAAGATCTGACACTCAGATCTTTGGGGTACAAATACCTAGTTCCCTGGGAGTGGCGACGCAGGATGATAAGGGTGTGAAGAAGATGTACGGTAGGCATGTCTTCATTGGGAGACATTGAATAAAAAACTTGGTGACGTCATGTTACGGCTGTACAAGAGGTTCGTGAGACCACACGTGGAATAATCTGTGCAGTTCTGTTTGTCATACTATAGGAAGGATGTGATAAAGCCAGAAAGGACTCAGAAAATATTCAGAAGGATGTTGCCGGAAATGGAGTGATTGAGCTATTAGGAGAGATTGGATAGGCTTGGACCGTTTTCTCTGGAGCGAATAAGACTGACGGTTTACCTTATATAGATTTAGGAAATCATGGAGATTATCGATCAGATCGATTGTCACCTTTCCTTGGCATTGTGGAGGCTACCTGTAGAAGACGTGAGTTGAACGTGAGAAAGGGAATCTGAGGGGCAAGTTTTCACACAGAGGGTGGGTATATAGAACGAGCTTCCAAAGGAAGTGACGGGGGAAGGGGGGTACAATAGTAACGTTTCAAATAACTTTGGGCAGCAACATGAACAGGAAGGGTTTCGAGGGATATTGGGCAAATGCAGAAAAATGGGACTAACTTAGCAAGCCACACTGGTCGGTATGGACGAGTTGGGGCGATTTAACTCCTAAACACTTCAGGACAACAAACGCCTGAGTTCCACTCAACCATCTGAACAACACAAATCAGTCATTCCAAATCAATGACTTCGAAATAATTCAGTTTCTCCACAAAGGAAACATTTAAAGTCAGCTTCACTGAAACACCACCCCCCCCCCAAAAAAATACAGAGGCATGAAGTTACTCTGAAATTCAGATTCACAGAGTATCGCAAAAAAATGCAGCATCTCCGAATAGCAAATTGCAGCCATTTACAGTCATAAACAAACTCAGGTTAAACTGGCTCCCCAGTTCATTATTTCACAATAGCTCAGACCTCCAAGTAGTACGGAAGGATGAACCTATAAAACTTCAATTCAACATTAAATCTAGCTGAAGGACAAGGCGGTAAAGAGTTATATAATTTCCCTTTGACTGATGTTGAGCTGCGAGAGTTTAAATGTTCCACCTGTTCTGGCATCTTCTGAAGCTGATGTGCATTTGGGGTTTCACGTGCTGCGTTATTGTGAGGCAATTTGTCAGACTGAGCAATTGTGCTGTTCTGAGAAGATTCACAGTTCTCAGCTGATATACTTCTGGGGATTTTTTTGACCCTGGGATGCAGCCAGGAAGCTTTGTGAACCTGGTTTTGTGTTATATTATGTATATTATGTTTTTTTAAAAAAGGCGTTTATTCAAAATGACAAGTCGATATTCGAGAGAATCCATCTGTATTGTAGGCACCCTCTGGAGAAGCTCAGAATCTCCCTCAACACAAAGTACATCGAAGTTTTAGATTCTTTAGAACAACGATATCCGTTGGCGTTTGAATCAATTTCAAGAATTACAGTTGTTCACCCTACCTCTTCATTTTGAGTGAAGATAAATGGTTCCACTGAATTATATACTTACAATCAGAGCAAAAGGTTACGGATGAGAGAACTGTCAATATTCAAACGCCTTTGCTGGGACAGAATAATTTGCATGGGTGATTTAAAAGTTTCTGAGGAGTGAAACCGTATACATCCAGAATTCGTGTTGTGACAGCTGACCCATTGTTATTCTGAGTGCACAAATTGCATATTTTTGACAGACAGAATAATTATGCCTCTGATGTGCTCAATGATAAAATAATTTTGGCCTGGAACCTTCCTTGATCTCTGTTAAAATGTCGCAAAATAACTTACATGGAGAGGTCTGATGCTTAAGTTGATGTAGGCCAGTTAAAAAACCCTATTGTCTTTAGCTGATGCACACGAGAACGTCTTCAGGTTCATATCCATTCACAAAAGACAGGTCTTGAGTGGCCTTCTGCTGTGGACCAATGGACTGTATTCTCTATCCTAGATTTCTTTAAAAAGCGACACATTTAATATTAAAAAGCGACAACTGCTGATAGTTAACATGCGAAGGTATTTTTCAGACTCTCCATTGGCATAATGCCTGGTGTCCCTTTCCCATAACCCCTGAAAGTTGTCAGGCGTCTAACAACAGCTGGCAGAGAAGGTGAATCGGCCTGAAGTTTGCACCTGTTTCTGCTACTTCGTACATTCAATGGGTTTCATTGATTTCAGAAGATTTTAGTGGTTCAGTTTTCTGTCACTTTGGTTTGTCAAACGTGACGTTACTTCTCGTGGTTCTTGAAATATATGGATTTGTTGTCATGTTAGGACCCGTTCTGTTAGGTTATGGTGCTTTCATAAGTCGGCTGTGCTGTGAGCTGTTTTATAGTTCTGAAATGCAAATGTTTTTGTGAGATTTGTGGTATTTTATGAGTCAGAGTTACTGAATCAGTTTTGGAGGCTTCACTGTTCTGCGGCGTCCTCTTCGTTTCAGGTGTTTACTGGGACTAAGCCACGATATATTTTGCGGCGTCTTCTGGGGATCATGGCTCAAAGATGACAGATCAGTGCAGCACAGGAACAGGTCCTTCGGCCCATGAAGTCTATGCCGATCATGATACCAATTTTAACTGCACAGCTGTCTGAAAAATCCCATCAAAATTACCCTTGCCCCAATGTTGTATATTAACCGGTGAGCCAGTCCTTCTTGCTTCATCAGCATGTTAAAGCTGATAGAAATTGTATCGCTGGCCCCAAAGTGCTACCCCGCTGACACATCAGCGATTGTCTCAGCATCATTTTCAGAGAGGGGATCCAGTTTTTTCCTCTCCAATAGGGCCGGGTAAAGACGAAATTTATTTCCGCATAAGAAATTGTCAAAAGAATTGTAAGTAAAGATTGGTCCTGTCTTATATTAAAAAAAAAGCTACTGGACAAAAAGCGAGAATCATAAAGGAAAACTTTAACACAGAACAGATTTATGCTGTGCTGTGAATAAATCAGAGTCAAATCTGTGAACGATTTGTTTTCCCCTCAGTCCTGAGAAACAGTGCAATTTCCCCCCTCGATAATAGTTTCAGTTTATTAAAATAATATCTTTTTTTTGGTTTTGGGTTTGATGTTTATCAGTCTGGCTTCAAAAATGCGGTTATTCATAAAGCGTTTCGCACGCTCTCACTCCAGCATTTCCTTCTATTTTGCATCCTACGTGCAATGATCACAAAGTTTGCAGAATGACAGAAACATTGTTGGTGTTGTGGATAGTAAGAAGGTTGTCTAATTATAGGACACAGATCAGTTTCAAACTTGAACGGAGCGTGAGCAGATGGAATTTAATCCCGACAAGTACAGCATAAGCTTGGACAAGATGAATGTCGACGAACAGGGAGACTTGGTGGTGCTAGTCCACAGTTCACTGAAAGTGAAAACAGAGGTCAATATCATGGTGATAAAGGCATTTGGCATGGTAGCCTTCATAGGTCGCGACATGGAATACAGGCGTGCGGACGTTGCAGTAATTCCAGGCACCACGGGAGAGGAAGGATATATTCTACTGCAGACAGCACAGAACAGATTCACTGGTGTGTAGCCGAAATTGTAGGACTTTAGTTACTGCGAGAGATTAGATTGGCTGGGTTTGTTTTTCGAGCTGTCAGTTAACTTGAAATAAACGCATAAGCTCATGGGGAACATATATAGGAAGGATCATCCAAACCTTATTCCAACCATAGTCGTACCGAAGCAAGATGGCAGAGGTGAGCCGAAGGGATTTTAAGGGGGTTCTAATTGGTAGGATTTTTGAAGGCAATCGTTGGTTTGGTCCCAAATTCATGTGATAAAAGAAACAAATTGACACGGTTCAATCCCTTAATTTCCAAAATCTCTATCATCGCAATCTCAGTTATGCATAGCAGCAATCACCTTCACAGTAACGTCAGATTAACTGATTTAAAGTTACAGAATTTCTATCTCCATCCAGTTATCCATAAAAATGATTCATCTGCAAACTTAATTTTTCGGGAACAGAATTCCGAATGAGACGTCTGGACGGTATCAGCACTGCAGATACTACCTGACCCAATTGGTCCAGCTGACTCTATAGAGATCCTGGACAAGAGAACCCCTGCTGAGTGGTTCCCTACCCGTGCTGCCCCATCCGTCCGAATACGAAGGGGTTAACTACTATTGTTTGTTCAGTGAGTTTCATTAACGTCAGTCAAAGAGAAGTCACCAGGCGTTTCATTTTCGATGGAAAATAAATCACAGAGACGGCGTGGTAAGTCCCTCCGTCACTGATAGAGAGGAACGGCTCCACAGATGAGGAAGATAATTATGAACCAACAATGAAGTGCGTTGTTGCATTAAGGTTTGAGAATCTGAGAACAGTAGAGTTTGAAGTGATAGTCACCGATTAGAATCTGGGAACAGTGGAGTGAACTGTTCCAGGAATGGGTCAGAATCGGAAAACAGGAGGCCCGGATATTACAGCAACTGGAAACAGCGTCTTTTCGTCGTCTCGGTATATTTTTTCGAATGGTCCTCGGATAACATTAAACAGCCCGATCATTAAGTTACTCGGGAGTATTCGGCCTGTCTATTATCCGATGCTCGCCACTGTTGCTGTTCCAGGTAAGTCTATGTCTAACCACCCGACCAACAAACAGGTGAGAAACAATAATTACAGGGTCCTGCAAAGATGCCTGAAAAGTGGACAATTCATTACGTGTTCCAGTTGATGAAGCGCAAAGCCATCACTGTGAGCTTCTGTCGAGAGAGTGAAAATACATAGACCTGTTCTGTGTGCGGAGATCAGAGTCTTCAATGGCGTGTTATTAACCTTCGTTTCTCAAAGATTTTTTAAAGAATATTCCTGACATGTCCCCAACTACTTCTATTCATTTTGTAAACTACTGTTTATTACATGGAAGTTCCTGAAATTCTCTCCCTCCTCACTGCTGCCGTGCGTCTGACTATCTGTACCCACCTGTCGCCACGGTAGCGTAGCCGTTAGCGCGGTGCTATTACAGCGCCAGTGATCGGGGTTCGATTCCCATCGCTGTCTGTAAGGAGTTCGTACGTTCTCCCGTTTCTGCGTGGGTTTCCTCCGGGTGCTCCGGTTTCCTCCCACATTGCAAAGACGTACGGTTAATTTGGAACTAAAATGGGCGGCGCGGACTCGTTGGGCTGGAAAGGCCTGTTACCACGCTGTAAATAATTTTTTTTTTAAAAAAGGACTGTCCACGGCAATCAGTCAGCCAATTTATTTTATTACCAATGATCGCATTTCAATCTTGAGAAAAATCTTTTCCCACCGCATCCATCCTCCTCCGGGGAGCTACGTGAGACTGAAGCAGACTGTTCCCTCGGGAGCATGCAGTGTGGCTGCATAATGTTTCTTATCAGGAGCACGTTGCGGCCCGATAAAAAGACGCTGGATAACTCGGTAGCAAATGGAGGTGGAACCCGGGATGTTTCACCCAAACCAACACAAATTCACTTCGTGAAGAGAAGGAAATGTGACAGCATCTCCGACGCACACTAACTCAATTTCACGAGGTAATGATCAGCTGAACTCCTATGGAGAACAAAACAACGATCAGGATGAGGAACCAAGGCCGAACCCGCATATTGATCAAGTGAATGCATGACCATTTCCTCAAACGAAGCTCAGTCACTGAGGACTTTCTGCGTTATTGACTGGGACACAGAATGAATTATTCACTCATCAGACATCTGTACCCGAACCGGCAACCACGGCTTCTCACCTGTTTGTTCGAGCCGACTGTCCACTTAATTGTTGATTTCACTGAATTGTAATCCAGCAGACAACTCTGAATCAAAGATCTGTCTTGTACTTTGACTTAGCGTTCAGTGAAACTGCTAAAGTTGCTCCAAGCCCTCTGTCACGTGTCCTTTTATTTCCCTCCTCACAGTGAACATACTGACGATTGTGGTCCTGTCGCGGGGAAAGTGCGGTCTCTCCAAAGGCGTCATTCGCTACCTGGTGCCCATGGCATCTGCCGATCTACTGGTGGTTGGCCTCGACTTGACACTGAAGCAGATTCCGATTGTTTTTCGGCGAGATTTTCCTCTCCTGTGGTTAGTCCCTGTGTGTAATAGTCACGCAGTCCTGTTTTCCGCAGCCACCGACTGTCCTGTCTGGTTTACCGTCACTTTCACCTTTGATCGATTTATGGCCATTTGTTGCCGGAAGCTGAAAACTAAATATTGTACCGAGAGAACGGCGGCTGTGGTTATTGGGACAGTGACTGTGCTGAGTTGTTTAAAGAATATTTTCTGGTATTTTATGCTCTCAGGATACTACCAGTTATTTAACGTCCCCTGGTTTTGCTATGAAAGACTCGGTGTTTTTATGTCAATGGCTTGGACTGTGGTCGAGCTCCTCCATCACCTCCTCAGTGATCCCATTTGCCGTCATTCTCCTGCTCAATGCTTTGTCCATCAAACATGTTTCAGTAGCCAGCGGACCCCGCAGGAGACTCCGGGGTCCCAGCACTGGGGATAGTCCCAGAGACCCGGAGATGAAGAGCCGCAGGAAATCCCTCACTTTACCGTTGGTCGTCTCGGGAAATTTCATTGTGTTGTGGATGCTGTTCACGGTGCAATCTGCATGGATGCGACTGTGGACTTTGGAGTGTGTGGATGTGTATCCAACTTCGACCATCGGGAAACTGGGCTTCATGCTGCAGCTCTTGAGCTGCTGCACAAACACGGCCCTTTACGCCGCGTCCCAGACGAAGTCCAGGGAGCAGCTGAAGGAGGTTGTGAAATCTCCCTTCACTCTCTTTGTAACATGCACTCAGCGCGAGAGGAGCTGAGTGATCCGCGAAGCTGCTCCTCATGAACCAACTCGAAGCTAATCTAAATTATTCTTAAATATTTCTTTTCCAATGGCAGCGCGTCCCAAACACCTGTCACTCACTGTGTAAAGTGCGGGCCTCGTAAAACTCACTATAAAACTATGACCTCTCGTAATTCACATTTCCAGCCCGGGAAAAGGTCTATCGACGCTATCAATGCCTCTCATAATTTTATACATTTCTATCTGGTTGCCACTCAGTCTCCGATGCTCCGGAGTAAACCATCCAATTTTTTCCACCCTCTCCTAGTAGGTAATCATCTCCAATCCAGACAGCATTTGGTGAACATTTTCTGCACCCTCTGTCAATCTTCCCTATTGTTTCTACAGCGTGGCGGCGAGAACTGCACACAATGGTCAACATGTGACACAACTGAGGTTTTATGCAGCTGCAACGTGACTTTCTAACTTTTATACTTACCGCCCTATCAATGATCGCAAGCATGCGAACTGCAACTGTGCAGCATTCCCGACACAACACAGGAGTTTTATAAGTAAGTTATCTCGTGCGTGTCTGCTGCTGAGCATAAGGCAGAGACGTTGACACATGGGAAATCGGAGCTGGAGTGGGTCATTCCGAAACTGAAGCCAGAGCTATCCTATGACTACTCACATATGTTCAGACCTCTGTTCCAGATTTTTCCACATACCATTGAGACCTTTTTTGCGTCCAGAAATCTGCCTGTCCATTTCTCAGTAAATCCAGGGTTTAGAAGAGAGACTGCGCAAGTGAGGGGAGGGGTCTGTGCCATCCCACGGCGCACACTCACCAGTAAACTGTATATTTTATGCCATGCGTATGACCGGTTATGTGTTGTGCAATTAAATTCCGTCTGTGTTAGTTGAAAACATTGAGGTAGGGGAGGATGTAGGAAATATTCCCGGCAAACTTAACACTGCAAATCAGTCTCAAATAAAATCACGAAAACGGAAAATGGTAGAAATTCGCATCCGTCGTGAAAGATTGAGAGCAAGAGATTGATTTCCAAACATATCGTTTCATTCTCAACTTGAATCAATAAATACTTCAAAACAAATAAAAATACAACATTGTAATGGCAGATCCGGAAGTCCAACAATCCACTTGGGTTAACTCTAACTATGTTTCCTTATTTAACATGCACATTAAGTGAAAGGGAAATAGAATATCCGGGACGCCGATCTTGAAATTTAACAAGGAGAGCTCCCAATGAACTCAGTGAGGCAGCGGCCTGCCGACCACTGGCAATGAGGGGCTGGATCCAGTGTAACAGCAGCACATATCACTAGGCGTCTACTGATTGAAGAGCAAGCAATGCATTGGTGCTTCAAAAGAGTATCTATTGATTCAATGTCACCATGAATGTAATACCTTGATGGCAAAACGAATGTGAGGAAGAGTATGTGCTATATGATTTTAATTTAAAATTTTAAAAAATCTGGAGGCAAATCCGGCCTCCGGATTGCGCAGTGTTACCCAGTTGACGTTGATGCGTAAAACATTACCTGACGTATGAACATCCTCCCTGGGTCAGCACGAACCCTGAATGTTCCGGTTAACAGTGAAATACGCTAACTGATTGCGCCACAGAGACAAACCGAAGGAAGCGGGAATAAATTAGCCATTGCCGGATTAGGAGGCCGTGACCAGGGACCGGTGCAGGGACCCTGTTTTTCATAACCTGCATCAATGATTTGTATCATGGTGATACGGTCAATATAAAACAGAAAAAGCTGGAAACGTACGTCGGGTCAGGCAGCATCTGTAGAGACAGAAACAGAGTTAACACGTCAGGTTGCTCGATAAAGGACCTTTGGCCTGAGATGTTAACTCTGTTTCTCTCCCCACAGATATTGCCTGATATTCAGTATTTTCTGTTCTTGCTTCAGATTTCCAGCATCTGCAGTTTATTTGACTTTCACGGACAATATAATCCAGATTTGCTGACGATACCAAGCTGGGTGTCAGTGTGTCTCGTGAAGAGGATGCGGAGAGGCTTCAGGGGATTATCGACAGGCAACGGGAATGTGGGACGAAACAGCCGATGGTATGTAATGTGGAGAATTGTGAGGTGCTCTTGAATAATAAAAGTTTATTTCAGAATGAGCGGTTGAAATGTCCATGTTTCAAATAACCTGGGTGCCCTTTCACGCAAAACACAGAAACTTCGCGCGTGGGGTCAACAAGCAAGCGGGGAGCCAAGAAATACGCCTGTCTTTATTGCAAGAACGTGTTCCTACAAGAGCAAACATGTTTCTCTTGAATTTTGCAGGGTCCTGGTGAGGCATTACCTTGAGTATACAAGCTGTTGAATCAAGGGCGGGAGTACTCAAGAATGAAAAACAAAGTCAATCTAAAAATCTCTTGGCTCACGGCTCAACTGTTGGAACCTCAAATCCGCAAACAGTCTCTCAGATCTTGCAAGAAGGAAATATTATTAGAAATGTTCATGTGTTTTAAAAATAAAGTTAGAATAAATATATCATCCCTTGAGGAGTGAAATGCGTTGGACAGTGAAAAGTAGAAATATCTTCTGTGTTTGTTCAGTGGGTTGTGGCTGATGTGACTCAAGAGATGTTCATACTAATTGGCTCAGATGTTCTTCGCCCTACTGTATAAATGCTCCTTGAATCGATTGCCAACACATGTAGACATTGGAAAGTTTTGTCCAACTCTTCTCTGCTGTACACAGACAATGGGATATCCGGCAATTTACTACATAGCGAGCATTTACTATCCTGTACTTGCGGCAATTGGTATCCCCGGTAAGATGTGGATCTTGTTACTATTTCTGCGGACGCCTCTTCTTGTTACACTTATATGCTAGGGCTTGATGATGTTGCTGTGGACTGCCTTGATCATGCGCCTTATTTTCTTTCCTGGTGATATTTACCTAGTAGATTACAATTTTGCTCAGTGAAATACCGGTACATCAACGTTATGCATCGTTTTATGTTTGAGTTGACGTCAACAGGGAAACACTGAGTTCTGTAACAAAGGAAGAAAAAAATCCTTGCCGTCTTTTCAGCTCCATGGAAGAGCGTTCCGGTTTCCGTTTGTTGCAGGTTGGGGTTAATGTTAGACCCGTAACCCTAACCCTCACCCATTAGCCAGTAAATTAACTTTTCTTACACAGCAGCCGAAATAGCTAGCAACCGTCCCCTGCCTCCCGCCTCCCGCTCCGTTAATGTATCCATGTATATATCATACATATCTCATCCCCTCAGCATCGCGATCTTCTCCGGCGAGTTTCATTCTGTGCTGCAGATTCTGGACGTATTTTTGACAAGAAATAGCAATATCTTTCACATCTTCATTTAAAATTTGGCACGTTCAGTTCCAATAATAGACCAAACTTGGACGAGCAAGGATCTCAGCCGTTCGCAGGTCACTTCATCGGCTTCTGCAGCGCGGTTCTAAATGCAGGATAAGTTCGCTGAAAGGCTTTGGCTAATTTATCGCTCCAGTCTAGTAGTTTCCAAAGCGTTTTTCGACGGAACTAGATTTGTACTACGTTTGTAAATGTCGTTTGATAGCAAGAGGATAAAGAACAATAACCAAAGTTTTGATATCGGTGAAGTTACCTCAATGTATCCTGACTCTCTGAAAGAAGAAAGAATGCGAAGTGTAATACTTTCACCCCAAATCTTGAATTCCACTTCTAATTACAAATCCAAATGACGAAAATTTTAATACTGAATGTTTATTTTGTGCTCCCTTCAGAAATGCCACTTGGTTATCGGTACACAACTGTAAACCAATATGCAAAAAGCAAATTGCTGGAGGAACTTTGTGGGTCGGGGCATCCGTGGGAACAAATGGATGGTCGACGTTTCGGTTCGAGGCTCTGCATTAAGGCTGAGAGGGTAGAGCAGAGAGGGCCAGTGTAACGGGAATTATTCTGGTTCTCTCCCTTTTATACTCTCAGTCCTGATGTTGGATCTTAAACTGAAACGTTGGCCACCCATTTCAATCCACAGATGCCGCTTGATCCGCTGAGTTCCCCCGGCAGTTGCATTTTGCTCCAGATTACAGCATCTGCAGTCTCTTATGCCTCTAAACCCATTTATTGCATGATCTCTGTTTATTTTATTTCATTCATTAACTGCAGCCGATATCACAAATTACTCGCTTTAACAAAGTCTTGTTGCATGCGTTTCATTTACCTGTCATTCTCCAAGTGGGAAATAACTGTGCCTCGAAAAGTGTTCATGGCATTTTTGCCCCCATTTAAGCTTTGACCTTTGGGTGCATCGTTCGGTTTTCTCTCCTATTGTAGGAATAGCCAGTGCAACATACATGTCCCATTACCTTAATCTTCCATTTCGCTTTCTGCTTTTAATCCTTATTTTCTTCTCATTCTTGAAATATTTTTGCAGATTTTATAGCGATTTTTCTCATGTTACTGTTTTCACTTTGCTTCAGGTTTAAACTGAACAATTTCATTCCTTCAAAGGGACATTCATCAGGCGGAATCATGCACGAACCGGCAACATCATTACTTTGCGGCCGTCAGGTTCTACACACCCTCGAGGTTTTCTTGCCTCGTCTGTTTCACGACACAGAGCGGTCAGTGAGCGATGACGCAGCCTCACACTGCGGGCAACGAGGTTCTGCCTCTTACCCTCATGACGACATTCGTATGGCTCTTGCTGACAAACAACCTGATCCCTCGCACTCAAACGTCTCTCCTTAAGAACTAAAATACGTTTAGATATCGAAAACTTTAAAATGTTGAGATAAAATATTTCAAAATAGTCGTTTTGTGCAGCATACTGCTTATGTGCATTGATGTAAACCGTACAATTATGTAAATTGTGTTCATTTGAACATATCAGTCAGTTCCATGTCTCACTTCAAGTAGGTCCCAAACCCAATCAAACCTCAGGGGCAGCGCTGGATACCCTAGCCATGCCTGACATAAACATGAAGGTCCATATACAGCCCTTAGTTCAGTTCATCACATAGCCGCCCGAGGTCGCAGATCTGCTCCTCACTCCCAGCTCATTTCTCACTTCTGCGCACTGAAGCTGGTTCAAATGCATGTTGAGGATCCAGGTGAACATAATTCGGATATTTACTGAACAGCAGCTTTTACCACATATAACTCTCCACTCCGTTCCTGCTCTGCGCCTGTTTTTCTTTAGTGTCGAATCCCTTACTGAGATTCCCGAGATTTACTTTAGGAGCGCTCCTCTCCAATACGAGAGGAGAGGGGGGAATAAATACTTTTTATTCTTTCTTGTTTGTTTTTCCATTTGCTATACAGATTTCACTGAAATATTGATTCTCTGTGTTTGAAATACCCCTTTATTTTGAACTGCAAAGTATTTTAAAACATTCTTATCATGTTTAACAGTTTTTCATGTTGCACATAACATCAGACACATTTTTAAAACGTTAGAAATAGCTACAATGGTGCCGTACCTACTCCGCACTAAGTTATTTCATGTTTCCTTGCCCTGGGTACAGAATATCTGCCTGAACGACCATCCGTATCCAGATAAGAAAAGTGCAGGCGGACTGACACCGTGAGCGGCAATTTCGGAAGTTGGGAAACTGCATTAACGTAATCCATGAAGATCAAAATTAACAAAATTAACAATTGAGATTGGAGGTGTTTGGAAATAACTCTCTTTTGTCTCATTCCTTGCAGTTAATTTAACGGCGATTGTGATCCTTTCCCGCGGAAAATGTGGTCTCTCCAAATGCATCACCCGCTATCTGGTGGCCATGGCGGCAGCAGATCTTGCGGTGGTTGTCGTTGCTGTTGTAGTGGAGCAAATTAATAACATTTATTTGTTTGCTAATTTCTTGCTCCTAACTCCTGTATGCACAGCGACACTGATCATGAAGTTTATATCCATGGACTGTTCCGTTTGGTTGACTGTCGCGTTCACATTCGATCGCTGTATCGCGATTTGCTGGCAGCAGCTCCGGGAAAAATACTGCACCAAGAGGATCGCGACTGTGGTTATCGCGGCGGTGGGTGCAGGGAGCTGCGCTAGGTGCATTCCGTTCTACTTGTCAGTAGGTCCTTTCGTCATCATTGACCAGGTGCCCTGGCGTTGTGTCCCCACCGCTGAATACTTAACGTCACCTCTGTGGAAAGCCTACGAGTTATTTGACAGTATCATAACACCGTTGTTACCAATCTGTTTAATTATATTGTTCAATTTTATAACCTTTAGACATATTATAGCAGCAAATCGAGTCCGCCGGGGACTCCGGAAGAGCAGCGAGAATCAGAAGGATCCAGAGGTGGAGAATCGGAGAAAATCAATAATTCTGCTATTCGCTCTATCAGCCAATTTCATATTGTTGTGGGTGCCCTATGTGGCTCATTCTGTTAATTGGCAAGTGCAGAATTATTTCTACACAGACAAATATATGAATACTCCGATATATATCCTGCAGCAATTTGGATTTATGCTGCGGCTTCTCAGCACCTGCACTAACACCTGCATCTACGTACTAACACAGAGAAAATTCAGAGAGGAGCTGAAGGGTATAAAATATTTGTTTACAATGCATGTATATCTATGCAGCTGAAATCTGACTGTAGCTTTGTTGTTTTTTGAAATAAATATCCCGTCAACTCCACGCTTGCAAGTTAACAAGGCTGTTCTCCTGGGCTGAGGCTCGCCCAGTGCACTCCGGTTGTAATGACCTAAATGTGGGACACTTGACTGTACATCTGTGGTGATGAGGACTGCGTTCGCGCTTTCCCCTGATCATCTGTCAAAGTTAATTAAATTCAACTTGTTGTAATCTTATCGCGAGTCTCCCTTTTGTTGTTTGTGGAAACGAAGACGTGCCACGCCCAAGTGAGCGTCTTCAGCGAAGTCGATTGTCCGTAAAACTGACCGGTCGCAATGCCCTGTGCAGGCGCCATGAAGCTGAACCATCCAGTTGCTGTGGAATTCTCCAACAATCCCTTTACTTCCGGCGAAGGCAGGCAAGCTGCATAGAATAATACTATAGTATGATGTTCAAGACAATAAGATCTTTGTTTTATAACACTGCGAATAATAGTTTATCAAATCTCGTTCACTTGTGCATAGAACCATAGAACACTACAGCACATAAAACAGGTCATTCGGCCCTTCTAATCGGCGCCGAAACTTTATTCCGCTAGTCCCATTGACCTGCACCCAGTCCATAACCCTCCATACTACTCCCATCCATGTATCTATCCATTTTTTTCTTAAAACTACCACCTCAGATGGCAGCCCGTTCCACACTCCCACCACTGAGTGAAGAAGTTGCCCCTAATGATCCCACTAAACCTTTCCCCTTTCACCCTAAAGTCATGTTCTCTCGTACTTATCTCTCCTAATATAGCTAGAAAGAGCCTGCTCGCGTTTACTCTGTCTATACCCCTCAATTTTCTAAACCTCTATCAAATCTCCCTTCATTCTCTACGCTCGAAGGAATGAAGTCTTAACCTGTTCAATCTTTCCCTGTTGCTCAACTCCTGAAGACCCGGCAACATTCTAGTAAATCTCCTCTGCACTCTTTCAATCTTGCTGATATCCTTCCTGTAGTTAGGTGACCAGAACTGTACACAATACTCCAAATTTGGCCTCAATGTCTTATACAAGCTCACCATAACATCCCAACTCCTGTACTCAATACTTTGATTTATGAATGCCAGGCTGCCAAAAGCCTTCTTTACAACCCACTTTCAGGGAATTATGTATCTGAACTCCCAGATCCCTTTGTTCCTCCGCACTCCTCAGTTCCCTACCATTTACTGTGAATGTCCGACCTTGATTTGTCCTTCCAAAATACAACACCTCACTTGTCTGGATTAAATTCCATCTGCCATTTGCTGGTCCATTTTTTCAGTTTGTCCAGATCCCTCTGCAAGTTTTGAAAGTCTTCCTCGCTATCCACAACGCCTCCAATCTTAGTGTCATCAGCAAACTTGTTGATCCAATTTACCACATTATCATCTAGATCATTGATATAGACAACAAACAACAATGGTCCCGTCACAGATCCCTGAGGCACATCACAGGGCTCCAGTCTGAGAAACAATCCTCCACTACCACTGTCTTCTCCCATACAGCCAATTTTGAATCCAGTTTACAACCTCTCCATGGATACCTAGTGTCTGAACCTTCTGAAATAACCTCCGATGTGAGACCTTGTGAAAGGCAACATCCACAGCCTTTCCTTCATCTACTTTCTTAACCTCCTCGAAAAACTCTACGAGATTCGTTAAACACAGTCTACCACGCGCAAAGCCATGCTGACTATCTTTAATCAGCCCTTGGTTGTCCAAATACCTGTATATCCGATCTCTCAGAACACCTTCCAATAATTTACCTACTCCTGATGTCAGGCTCACCGGCCTGTATTTACCTGGTTTACTTTTAGAGCCCTTTTTTTAAACAACGGAGCAAAATGAGCTACCCTCCAGTCCTCCCGCACCGCACCCGTGGCTAAGGACATATTAAATATATATGCCAGGACCCCTACTATTTCTACACCCGTCCCCAAGGTCCGAGGAAATATCCTGTCAGCCCCGGGGGATTCATCTACCTCTGATCTTCTAGGGGACCAATTTCGTCCCTCACTATCCTTTTACTCTTAATATACTTCTAGAAACCCTTCGGCTTTAGCTTCACATTATCTGCCAAAGCAACCTCATGTCTTCTTTTTGCCTTCCTGATTTCCTTCTTTAGCAGTTTCTTACATTTTCTGTACTCTTCAGGTACCTCATTTGTTCCTAGTTCCTATCCCTGCTATACACCTCTTTCTTAACCAGATCGCCAATATCCCTTGAAAACCAGGGTTCCTTATTCCTGTTAACTTTTCCTTTAATCCTGGCAGGAACACGCAACTCTGCACTCTCAAAATTTCGCCTTTGAAGGCCTTCCACTTGCTGAACACATCCTTGCCAGAAAACAACTTATCCCAATCCACTCTTCCTAGATCCTTTCTCATTTCCACAAAATTGGCCTTTCTCCAATTTAGAAACTCAACTCGAGGACCAGACCTGTCCTTATCCATAAGGAACTTGAAACTAATGACATTATGGTCACTGGACCCAAAATGCTCACTTCTGTCACCTGACCTGTCTGGTTCTCTAATAGGAGATCAAGTATTGCATTCTCTCTCGTTGGTACCTCTATATATTGATTTAGAAAACTTTCCTGAACACATTTGACAAACTCGAAGCCATCCAACCCTTTCACAGTGTGGGAGTCCCAGTCAATATGTGGAAAGTTAAAATCCCCTACTGTTACAACTTCGTTTTTTACATCGGTCTGCTGTCTCACTACAGATTTGCTCCTCCAATTCTGACTATTGGGCGGTCTATAATACAACCCTATTAGTGTGGCCACACCTTTCATGTTCCTCAGCTCCACCTATATGTCCTCTGTAGACGAGCCCTCCGGGCTGCCCTCTCTATGCACAGCTGTGATATATTCCCTGACTAGTAACGCGACTCCTCCCCCTTTCATCCCTCCCCTTCTATCACGACTGAAACAACGGAACCCCGGAACATTAAGCTGCCAGCCCTGCCCGTCCTGCAACCAAGTCTCACTAATAGCAATAATGTCGTAATCCCATGTGCCAATCCACGCCCTAAGCTCATTTGCCTTACCTACAATACTCCTTGCATTGAAATAGATGCACTTGAGAACATTTCTATCGCGTACAAACCTTTGATTTCTGTCT
The DNA here is from genome assembly GCF_009764475.1 of Pristis pectinata. Lineage (NCBI taxonomy): Eukaryota > Metazoa > Chordata > Chondrichthyes > Rhinopristiformes > Pristidae > Pristis > Pristis pectinata. Next base: position 21,356,365 of record NC_067433.1, on the reverse strand, counting down.
ATACGTGCAGTCCTCGCATGACCCTTATCCTCCTCCACCTCACTATCAGCTCTAACACTCTGGTTCCCCTCTTCCTGCAAATCTAGTTTAAACCCACCCGCTCCCCCCCCCCCCCCACCCAACCCCGAAGCAGCACTAGAAAACCTACCCGCAAGTATGTTAGTTCCCCCTCTAGTTCAGGTGCAAACCATCCCGTCGGAACAGGTTCCACTCTCCCTGGAACAAAGCCCAATTGTCCAGAAACATGAAGCCCTCCCTCCTGCACCATCTCCTTAGCCACATATGTAGCTGTATTATCCTCCTATTTCTAGCCTCACTAGCACGTCACACTGGTAGCAATCCTGAGATTGCAACCTTGGAAGTTCTGTCCTTCAAATTTGCACCCAATTCTCTAAACTCTTTGCAGGATCTCCTCCTCCTTCCTATCCACGTCATTGGTCTCTACATGGACCACGACATCTGGCTGCTCACCCTCCCCCCTACGAATATCGAGAACTCGACCCCAGATATCACGGACCCTGGCACCAGGGAGGCAACAGACCATCCGGGATTCTCGATCTCTCCCACAGAATCTCATATCTGTCCCCCTAACTATCGAATCCCCTATCACTACTGCTCTCCGTTTTTCCCTCCTTCCTTTCTGAGCTGAGGGTCCAGTCTCGGTGCCAGAGACGCAACCACTACAACTTGTCCATGGTAGGTCGTTCCCACCAGCAGTATCCAAAACGATATCCTTATTGTTGTTGGAAAAGGCCACAGGGGTGCTCTGCTCTGTCTGTCTATACCGCTTCCCTTTCCTGACAGTCACCCAGCTACCTACCTCATTACTTTTAGGGGTGACTATCTCCCTGAAACTCCTGTCTATTTCTGCCTTCTACACACGAATGCTCCGAAATTCATCCAGTTCCAGTTCCCTAACTCGGTTTGTCAGGAGCTGCAGCTGGATGTACCTTTTATAGGTGTAGTCATCAGGGACAAGTGTGCTGTCCCTGACTTCCCACATACTGCATACGGAGCACACGACTGCCCTAACTGCTACCTTCATTCCGCACTCCTAAGTTAATTAAATTAATTAAAGGAAGTTACCCGGCCTTACCTCACTGGGAGCAAGCTCATCCTCAACCTCTGCTCACCGAAGCCTCTCGTTCCAAAGCCTTAAAGCTCCACTCCTACCCTGAGCCACCGACACACTGGCCGCTCCTTTTCAGTTACACCTCCTTATCTTTGTCCCTGCCAATTATCTCAAGTACTCACTCCCACTAATCAACCAGTCAACACTCTCTTTTAAACACTCTGTCCCTACCTGTTAGAGACACGTTGCTCCAACGTCTCCTGGGCCGATCCTGTAAGAGAAAAGCCCGCGGAAAACACACAGCGTTTTAAACACTCTGACCCTACCTGTTAGAGACCCGTTAACATTTTTTCAGAAACCTCCGGCGTGGTAATGGATAATGTGTCAGGAATGTTGCAGACGACCTGCTGGATTGATGTCAAGTATTTTTATGAGAAAGGAAGTTGTTTGACCGTGTGTATCAAAGGAAGGAGTCCTGTTCAGAACTCGAGTCCTTCGACCGCAGTTGTCACTAGGACCAAGGAAAATGACACTGAAAAAGTGCCAAAACTTCCTGTCACCAGAACGCAGGAGCAGCAGAGGGGAGGTCAGAGGACTGTTTTGCTTCTCCTGCAAACTGTTTGCTTCATGGATTGATTGAACAGACTTCATCTTCAAACTCCATGGCGAATGCGTGGTGTCAAGGATAATGGAATACGTTTGCGTTTGTTGTTGCGGGGTCAGCAGAGGGCAGGGGAGGGCAATTTTAGTGAACATATTGACTGGATATCCAAGTACCTGCGCTTTGCAATTTGATGCTGATGCTGTCGCTTCATGTGACAGAAAGGACGCAGGTTTTAACTCTGCCATATGGGACGGTTCAGGATCAGGCCGGCAGTTGCTGATCATATTCACTGCCCACGTCCGGCGCTTCACTGCGGCAAAGAGCGACCGTTGGTGAACCTCGCTGATAGTTTCTCTCACAGTCGGATATTTCTCTTCACCCGCTGTCCCTGCCAACATGGTCACGATCTCGAAAATGAATAGATCAAAATATACATAAAGAGTGGCGCATGCATGGGAGTTCGGCGGAGTAAGTATTGCAGAAAATTTATCCTGGTCAGATGTAATTTTTTCCAGCTCTTCGGGACTCGTAACAACATGGTGTTTGGAATTTACAGTCCGAATCTTTTCATCGGTCTGGTCGGATTTGTAGGCGGATTTACCCTAATTGTTGAAAATTCTGGGTCAGCAGAGTGGAGATGCAGGAGTGCACGGGGGAGGTGGAGTTGTTCATACATGAAAAGCACCAACTCGTGCTTCTACCGTGACACAAGGCAGCAGCTTTATATGTATGTTACCTCATTCTGCTGTCCCGCTGAATACAAAACATTGACATTAAAACATAGAAAATACGAGCTGGAGTAGATCATTCAGTTCCTCGACACTGCTTCGCCGGTCATTACCATTATACCTGCATGTATAAGTTCAGTTTTCTGGTGCGATCTATACTTGTGCCGCCTCTTGTCTCCAGAAATCAATATGTCGCCATCTTAATATATTCAGTGGTTGAATGGTGGGGAGATTGCGCGAGTGAAAAAACGAGGTTGTGGTATTTCGCGGAATGCAGACGTACAAACACACACACACACACACACACACACACACACACATAGACGGACAGACACACACACACACACACACACACACAATTGACTGACATATTTGGAAGCCAAGCTGAAGACTACGTTTGGATTGTGGATTTAAATGCAGTTTCTTTTGGTTTGAAACACTGAGGCAGGGGCGGATAAAACATATTCCCATCAGCATGACACTGATCACCAGCTTTCAACAAAATAATTAAACGAAAAGTGTTGGAAGAATTAGAGTAAACATTTCATTTGGGTGACCACTAATCAGGCCAATGAGAAGTGAATCTTCGGGGCTCCCCGTCTTTTGACGTAACAAACTGAGCTGCCTCAAGTGAGGCAGCGACCTGCCGCCACCGGTCACTGAGGGGCTGGGCCCTGTGTTACTGTCTCACAACACTTCCCAGGTGTATTGATTCAAGAGAAAACATGAGCGGCATCATTATTTCATAATGATTGTACTGGTTTGAGGGCAAAATGAATATCAAGACGTGTATGTGCTAATTGCGTTGTATCTCCTCTGCATAGATGTTTGGATGAATGAAGTATATTTTTGAAACTAAACCAGCGGTGAACTCCCGACTCCGGAGAGTGCAAAGTTATCCAACTGAAAATGATACGCACAACGTCACTGGTTGGACCAAACCACCCACCTTCCATTTAACAACTGAACGCACTTACCGATTCTGCACAGAGACACCCATGCAAAACGGGAATAAATGGGCTATTCTTGGGTTCGATCGCCGTGACCAGGGATCGGTGCTGCGACTCGGCTTTGCATAATCTGTATCGGTGTCTTGAATCAGAGGCGCGGTGTGGGTGGGGTTTTCACGTCAAATGTTCAGCGGTATATTGATGATACAAAACTGGATGCCAGTATGCAATGTGGAATACACTTTGGCCACTTTAGGAGTCGCTATTTCCTTCCAATGGTGAGCAATTGGAAAGTGTTGGTGCTCTGAAGAAGTTCGGTGCCTTGTATTCAAAACACGGGAAAGTGGCATTTGGTTCAGCGAGACAGTATGAAGGCAAACAATATGTTGGCCTTGATTGCAAAAGGATTTAGGTGAGGGAAAGCCATGTCTCACCGGAATTCTGCAGGGGCCTGATGAGAGTGCACCTTAAATGCACGAACGTATGAAGATGGAGCAGGGGTCGACCACTCGGGCTCTCGAGCCTGCTCCATCAATCAATAAGGTCACGGCTGATATGTAGGGACCTCAACTTCGCCTCTCAGAATTTTTTAGGGTAATTATTCGGAAAAATGTGCTCCGAGAAGAAAATTTAAAATTGATTCGTCACGTAAAAATTTAGGACACACATTAAAATATATCATGGGAATGTGAAGTAAAAACCTTTTTTTAATCAAAGAAAAGTGATCCTTTGCCTCACAATAACAGTCAATTGATATATTTGCTCTTCGGAGGCAATTCACAATCTTTTAAGTACTGGGGTATTATTTATGCTGTTGAATCGCAATAAAAAATTGAGCAATCCTGAAATCAACTGTGAGATAAACATAAACCTCAGTGGATGGTTAAATCGGGAACTAAAAGAGACATCGCACTGGGGTATTGATTAGGAATGATCTTGGAAGATGTATCAGAGGAATCCACGTAAATAATGGGTCGACGATGACGCCAAGGAGGTCCAACATTAACTTGACCACTGGGTATATGACACGACCAAGTCATATACTCATATGCAATCTCCTTGGCACAGCGTGTAAACTAAGAGAGAGCGAGATGTGAATGAATTTACAACGTTTAAAAATAATTTAAACCGATACATGTATAGGAAATATTTATGGGTATAGGGCCCAACACGGGCAAATGGGACCATCTCAAACAGGCACCGTGGTCGACATGGACAAGTTGGGCAGAAGACCCTATTTCCGTGATGTATGACACTATGATTTTGTGACTAAAGTACTGACAGTACAAGAAGCAAAAGAACAGAATTACTGAATCTGTGTGTTTTTTCTTCGTTTCAGTCGTGTGTCACGACGGAAACCGAGGCATTGACTTGAGCGTTGTTTTAAAGCAGATAACTTGTCTTAAAAAAGATGGTGTTGTGTGAATCGGAATATCGACGTATGAAGTAAGAAGGGACTTTATAAGAAAGGCGGAGGTCCAGACAGTGTTGTTCAATAAAGGCTGGGTGGTTTTATGGAGACGAATTTAATGAGTGAGTCCCGGACGTGGCTCCACACTGGTGGGTTGGGGAGGGGAAGTGATCGGCGGAAGGCAGCTGGTCTGTTGTTTTGGCTGGAATTCCCGCAGAGACCTGCACTCAGCTGGAAGTGTTAACTGCGAAAATACCAATTAAGGGCAGGAATAGGCCATTCCCCCCCCCCCCCCCCCGCCCCCCGGGCCGGTGTTACCACTGTAATCTAATCTGATTGTAACCTCAATTCTGTATTCGTGTCACCAGTTCCTCAAACTTGTTCAACCATTTAATGAAATCGTACTGATCTATTGGACGTTTATGAAGTGTCAGAAACATAGATAGGGTCGTCATTTTTTTTTCTCATCGTAGAAATGTCAAATAGCAGAGGACATGGCTTTAAGGAGAGAGGGGTAAAGTCTAAAGAAAATGTACAGGGCAAGTTTGTTCCACCGAAAGTGGTAGGTGACTGGAAGGCGCTGCCAGGTGTGCTGGTGGAAATGGAGACGACAGTGACGTTTAAGAGGCAATTAGGCAGACACGTGAACATGACGGGATTTGAGGGATATGGGTTTGGTTTCAATTGGCATCATGGTGGGCACAGGCATCGTGGGCCGAAGGGCCTGATCCTGTGCTGTACACTTCTACGATCAATACCATCATTCTCCCCACTATGATAAGACCCCTCGGGACCTCACATCTTTCGAATGTCCCATCTCACTTTTCTAAACCTCAGCGAAAGCAATACTTGCCTAACGAACCTTTCCCCATCAAGAACCCCGGCCACTGTTGGTTTTACTCCGCAAATATTCTCTGAAACGCTTCCACCCATTAACAGCATTGCTTTAAGATGTCAATTACTGTAAATAATGTTCTACATGTCGTATTACCAGGGCTCCACATAACTGAAGCACAGAATCTGGATCCGTGTGTTTAATTCTTCTCGTAACGATCGTTGTTTGCTTACCCAATTACTTGCTATAAATACATGCAAGCCTTTTCCGGACCATGCACAAAGACATCCAGTTCCTTTTGTACCTCAGTGCGCTGCAATCTCTGTCCATTTAGATGAAATAATTGATTTAATTTTCTTTCAAAAAATTTTTTTTGTTCCACATTAATCACAATTTATCAGATCAGTACCCACTCATTGAATATTTCTATACCTGTTTGTTGCTAACGATCAGTTTGGAAGACGCAGTTGAATGTTGAGGCATTGAGTGAAATAGGAGGTAAAGTCACTGATATATGGTAGGGGGTGGAGTGGATGACAGACAGGAGGAGATGATCTTAGAATGTGGAACCAACTGAAGTAAAGTTTGGTGATGCAGAGGAATCAGTTCGGATGGAAGAGAGATTGTGATTAGCACTGAGAAGCTGCAGCCGAGCGTTTGGGGAAACTGAACCATCCCGCCAATCTCTGATTAATCCCTTCCATTCCAAATGCTGAGGTAGCCTCTCTGCAAGATTTTTTTTCATTGGCTTTCCTCTCACTGCTTTGATACTGACAGACTTGTCATTACCTGCCTTATCGCTCCTGCTGTTTTTGTTCAGGCTATCATACATTCATCCTGTACCTCACGGGTGCCTTGGGGTGAGTGCAAAATCTTTGTCAGGGCCCCCACATTATTTTCCCTTGACTCTCCTCTATCAACCGTGTGGATGAAGGGATTTTCACGTCTGCTTCTAGCCCAACGGTGAGCGAAAGCCGTGATCCCAGGAGCATGAAGGTGGTGTTCAGGGGCATAGAACCAGAGTTAGAAAGAGACAGAACATGGAAGATATAGGAATGTGTGGAAAAATCTACGGCGATCCACTTCGGCGGAAGATTAAAGGAGCCGATTAAAGGAGAGGAATGAGAAACGATTGGGTCCCGAACGGAATGTAATGCTGAAGTGAGATATCAGCGGTGATGTGTTTGGTGGGCGATCCAGTTACGAGGTTCCCCGTGTTCTATTCTAGATTATATTTCATATTTTGTCATCAGATTAAAGACATGGTTCGGAGACATGTATAAAAAATGAAAAGTAAAATCATACAGTCGAAGTAGGAAATATTAATATCCGTCAGTTCAAGGATACCGCGGCAGGTGGGCTTCGAAAAACTGTGGATATATTTGGGGAACTAGAAGCAGAGTTTCAATGGGAATCTCTCCGATATTAAAGGCATTACTGAGTCACAGACCGTGTCAGAGCAGGTGCTGGAGTTAAACTTTGCTGGTTGGAAATCATTTAGATGCCTGTTAGGGGGTCATTCGGTTGCCAAGAGTAGCCGCGTTAATCAAACAGGCAAAAGAGGCCACGGTTGGCAATAAGAATGACGGAGGGGAAATCCACAAACAATGTCCGGAATTAACAGTAAATATTTATTCACACTGGTTTAAATATATGCAAAGTAAAGTATCGTTCAAACAGAGGCGCAAAAATTCTCCAGAACACTTAGAAACAACATTTCCATGGTGCTTGATGTGTTTGGTTGAAGTTCTGCATTTCATTATTCGCCAGTATTACTTATCCTTTCCCAATCTTAAGGGGTGACTGGTGAAAGCGTGATGTCAATGCTGAGATCTCCAGTATGTCCAGGACTGATTTCAGGATCAGTACTGATTAATCGATGGATGTGGAAAACGGTGTCTGACGAGCCCATGGAGATGAGAATCGAACGCCATAAAGTAGAAGTGAAGTATATTTTAATATCAATGAAACCAAAATAAAATGCATTTAAATATAAATACATAATACATTATGGTTCCGTAATGAATTGCAAAATGAGACGGAAATGTTTGGATAAACGGGCCGAGATCTGGCAAATCAATTCTTCGGTGACAAGCTGTCGTCTGTGCTGGACAGTCGCACACAGAATGAACGAAATAGCTGCACGGAGAGTGTAAACGAGGTGTGCAGTGCAAGCAAAATTCATCATCAATTGGTGCTTGCGTTTAGTTTGTCTGAGAGTGACAATATTTTGAACACTTAGCTCGCTTACACCATAAAATCCTGAAAAATATTTCACAATCAAACAAAACACAATCAACGCGATAGTGAAGGTAGGAATAGCAGGAGATGGCAGATAAATGCGTGGCTGAGAAGTTGGTGCAGGAGGGAGCGTTTTAGATTTTTGGATCATTGGGATCTCTTCTGGGGAAGGTGGGACCTGTACAGAGAGGACGGGTTACACCCGAACCTAAGGGGGGCCAATATCCTTGTGGCCAGGTTTGCTGGGGTGGTTCAGGAGGGTTTAAACCAGATTGCGAGGGGGAAGGGAACCGGAGGAGTAGGTCAGAGGAAGACGGGGATGGGGAAAAGTCAGATCTGACAGGTAGACAGGTTTTGAGGAAGGAGAAGCAGAGTACAGTCTGCAAAAGTAGTAAGGTGGGTGGGCTACAGTGCATTTACTTGAATACGAGACATCAGGAATAAGGGAGACGATCTGAGAGCTTGGATAATTACATGGGATTATGATATTGTGGCTCTTACAGAGACATGGCTGACATCGGGGCAGGAATGGATATTGAATATTCCTGGTTTTCAGTTTAAAAAAGAGATACGGAGGGAGGGAGAAGAGGAGGAGGGGTGGAGATACTGGTCAGGGACATGGTTACAGATGCAGAAAGGGTCGATAATGTAGAAGGATCCTCTCTAGAGTCTATATGGGTGTAAATTAGGAACAATAAAGGGGCAGTTACCTTCATGGGAGTATTCTATAGGCCCCCCGGTAGCAGTAGAGATACTGAGGAGCAGATTGGGAGGCAGTTTTTGGAGAGCTGCGAAAATAGCAGGGTTATTATAATGGGAGACTTCAACTATCCAAATATTGATTGGCACCAATTTAGTGCCGAAGGGTTAGACGGGGCGCAGTTTGTTAAGTGTGTCCAGGATGGATTCCTGACGCAGTATGTTGACAGGCCGACTGGAGGGAATGGCATATTAGATCAAGTTTTAGGTAATGAACCGGGTCAGGTGATAGATCTATCGGTGGGTGAGCATTTGGGGGACAGTGACCATTGCTCCATAACCCTTAGAATTGTCATGGACAGGGATAGGAGCAAAGAGGACAAGAAGATATTTAATTGGGGAAAGGCGAATTATGAGGCGATAAGGCGAGACCTTGGGAGTGTAAATAGATGTGACATTTTTGAAGGGAAATTTACTATGGAGATGTGGTCGATGTTCAGGGATCTTTTGCAGGATGTTAGGGATAAATTTGTCCCGGTGAGGCAGAGAAGGAATGGTAGAGTGAAGGAACCGTGGATGACGAAAGAGGTGGAACAACTAGTTAAGAAGAAGAAGGCAGCATACATAAGGTGTAAGCAGTAAAGATCGGAGAGGGCCAGTGAGGAATATAGAGTAGCAAGGAAGGAGCTTAAGAAAGGGCTGAGGAGAGCACGAAGAGGACATGAAAAAGCTTTGGCGAGTAGGGTTAAGGAGAATCCCAAGGCTTTTTTCTCGTACGTAAACAGCAGAAGGATGGCTAGGGTAAAGGTAGGTCCGATTAAAGACAAAGTTGGGAGGATGTGCCTGGAAGCTGTGGAAGTGGGCGAGGTTCTCAATGAATACTTCTCTTCAGTATTCACCAAGGGGAGGGGTCTTGATGATGCTGAGAACAGTGTAGGTGAGGGTAATGTTCTAGAGTATGTAGATATTAAGAGAGAGGATGTGTTGGGGTTGTTAGAAAATATTAGGACAGATAAGTCCCCGGGGCCTGACGGAATATTCCCCAGGCTGCTTCGTGAGGCGAGGGAGGAGATTGCTGGACCGTTGGTTAGGATCTTTGAGTGTTCATTGTCAACGGTAATGGTACCGGAAGATTGGAGGGTGGCGAATGTTGTCCCCTTATTCAAAAAAGGTAGTAGGGATAGTTCAGGGAATTAGAGACAGGTGAGCCTTACGTCTGTGGTGGGTAAGCTGTTAGAAAGGATTCTAAGAGATAGGATCTATGAGCAGTTGGGGAAACATGGACTGATTAGGGACAGCCGGCATGGCTTTGTGAAGGGAAGATCTTGCCTCACAAGCCTGATAGGGTTCTTTGAGGAGGTGACCAGGAAGATTGATGAGGCTGTGTTCTACATGGATTTTAGTAAGGTGTTTGACATGGTTCCGCAGGGTAGGCTTCTTCAGAAGTTCAGAGGCCTAGGGATCCGGGGAAGCTTGGCCGTGTGGATTCAAAATTGGATTGCCTGTAGAAAGCAGAGGGTTGTGCTGGAGGGAGTGCATTCGGATTGGTGGGCTGTGACTAGTGGTGTCCCGCAGGGATAGGTTCTGGGACCTCTACTTCTTGTAATATTTATTAACGACTTAGATGATGGAGTGGAAGGCTGGGTTAGCAAGTTTGCAGATGACACAAAGATTGATGGTATTGTGGATAGTGTGGAGGGATGTCGAAGCTTGCAGAGGGATATTGATAGGATGCAGAGCTGGGCTGAGAAGTGGCAGATGGAGTTCAATCCAGAGAAGTGTGAGGTAGTACGCTTTGGAAGGACAAACTCCAAGGCAGAGTACAAGGTAAATGGCAGGTTTCAGTTCAGTGTAGAGGCGCAGAGGGATCTGGGGGTTCATATCCACAGATCACTGAAAGTTGCCCCACAGGTGGATAGGGTAGTTAAGAAAGCTTATGGGATGTTAGCTTTCATAAGTCGGGGGATCGAGTTTAATAGCCACGAAGTGATGATGCAGCTTTACAAAACTCTGGTTAGGCCACACTTAGAGTACTGTGTCCAGTTCTGGTCGCCTCATTATAGGAAGGATGTGGAAGCGTTGGAAAGGGTGCAGAGGAGATTTACCAGGATGCTGCCTCGATTAAAGAGTATAGATTATGAGGAGAGACTAAAGGAGCTCGGTCCATTCTCATTGGAGAGAAGGAGGATGAAGGGAGACATGATAGAGGTATACAAGATATTGAGAGGAATAAATAGAGTGGACAGCCAGCGCCTCTTTCCCAGGGCGCCAATGCTCATAAGAAGAGGACATGGCTATAAGGTAATGGGTGGGAAGTTCAAGGGAGATGTCAGAGGGAGGTTTTTCACCCAGAGAGTGGTTGGTGCATGGAATGCGCTGCCGGGAGTGGTGGTGGAGGCTGATACATTGGACAAGTTGAAGAGATTTTTAGATAAACACATGGAGGAATTTAAATTGGAGGGATATGTGGGAGGAAGGGGTAAGATAGTCTTAAGTGTTGTTTGAAGGGCGGCACAACAGGGTGGGCCGAAGGGCCTGTATTGTGCTGTATTGTTCTATGGTCCTATGGTTCTAAGAGAGGAAAAACAAATTTCCTCGTTGGTTGGTGGTCCTAGATGGGGAGAAATTCGTCGACATGAGGGCACGTTGTTACTGGAAAGTATGCTGGAATTAACAATAGAAGACGAACCTGTGAAATATTGATGAAAGATGTGTAGATAAACATAGTATTTCAAACAGAACAGACTATATTAGTGCTCATGTATGCATTGAGAGTTGGCCAAGGCATTCAATGGGAAAAGACCGATGTTTCCAAGCCGGATAAACTATCTCTGTCCTGCAACGTACTGTTCTTTGTTGGCGTATAACTTGCAGCCAGCTTCCTGAGAACTAGTTGTCGGTGCGGTGCATCGCAAGCGATTCTCAGATCGGTTTGGACTTGTTGATATCACGAGACATACGCGATACAGTCAACCTCTCTTATTTTATAGCTCATCCGCCCGTTGGTATCGGTTTCAACACTAACGCCGCCGGAATCTTCATCCAGCGGTGAAACTATCCCCTCCTAGCAAGGCTTATCTCTCAATACACCTGCGACATTAAAGGTAATTCATCCAACAATTCCATGTGATACCACCAAGGTTATAGCCGTTTTGCAATTGAAGGAGATAGCACGTGTTATAAAATGAACCATCCAAAAGAAAAACGTTTGCTTAAACGGTTCAAATATCGTGACACAGAATATAATTGCAATGGTCTTCTCTAAAAAATCTGTCCAAAGACATAAACGTAGATTGCTTGTAATATCTCTCGAAGAGTTAAATATATTACACAGCGACAGAATGAATAAAAATATTTCCTCATGAGAGTTTGATCAGCGGCTCGCAGATAATGTGACTGAGGAGGGCACTAATTGGCTTAATTGACATTCCTTCTGTTTTAAGAGCTCCTTGAATCAGTGTATGTGGGTACTTGGAACGTTCTGTACAACTGACCGCTACCTCGCACAGAAAATGGGGATATCCAGCAGTTTTTTACACCGGTAGCATTTACTATCCTGTACTTGCAGCGTTTGGTATTGTACTGGATCTGACTGCTATTTGAATGACGCCGTTTTTCATATTTCACTTGCGGTAACGTGAAATAACGGTGTGTTGCTACCCATTTCTTCAGCCAATTGCATCATTTCATTGAGTAGATGTTGCAATGGGAGATATTCTGTTATTTAGTTTTTAAAATGTCATTGATCTCACTTTAGTTGTTTAATTCTTTATGGTAGGAAGGAGATTTTCAACAAATTTGTGGAACGAATCTATTTGAGCAGGTAATTTTTTTTATTTTCAATGTCGTCTAATTCTGAAATAATTAAATTCATACTTCTTAAGTAATAACTATTTTTTCCAAAGTGGGAGAAACACAGTGGTGCTCTCTCCACGAATGTCTATGCCGTTTAAGCATCAGATGAACAGCAATGACCCAAGTTCAGAACATAAGGAGCGCACTGTGTCCGTCAGAGAGACAGATAAAATAAAAGCTATGTCCCTTCATCACACTTGTTGAACTCCCGTCCAATTTCCAATATTAACATATCCGGAAATACCGATAATTTTGGAGTTTCCGAAGTGGTATCTTGGTAAGTTTCATCATGCATAACCTGTTCATCTGAGTCCTCAGTGGGAGTTGATGACCACAGTCAGACCAATCAAAAATGATTTGCTTAGAAATAGTTCTCTCTGATTCTTATGTATTTGTGTTTCTCCAAACAAGAATAGTCTACAGGGTGTTCAGCCGTTTCTCCACTACTGATTCTCTGTCTGTTTCAGGGCGAGCTTGGCTCCATTTCCTTGACGGGAGGAGTATAATTTGTGCCCTATACATTATTCTTCCAGCTCATTGGATGTTTCTTTTTCTTGTTTTCCACCTTTAGCATCCATCCAAATGATTACCCATTATGTTGAGTTTAACGTTTAAACGTTGCTTTCAATTTCTTGCACAGTTTCTTTGAATGTTCATTCCACAATTCCTCCATTGATCAAGTTTGAACCAACAGCGCTTCCTGATCTCCTGCGTGGTGCCCGCGCGAGTGATGGACCTGAAAGCTTTCTCCGCCATCTCGAAATATTTCTCCTGATCAGGTGTAACATCTTTAAGATTTATACAAGATGCACGTATCAAATAAATTCATTTGAAAATGCATCCATCTAAAATAAGTGTATTTAAAGCAGTGTAATTACCTCAAGTAATGTGAAATTATATCACTCCGCTGCATATGCCGTTCCTGCAAGTCGACGGCACCATTTGAACGATAGGAACTGCGCTGGATGCCCTCAGCTTTGCGGCAGATACGCATGTCTGGCTCTCTGTTCACTACTTGACAGAACTATACGAATAGGCCCTGCTCTCATTAAAACAAATCCCGGGGTCCAGTCCTTCTTTTTGTTGGTTGACTTCCGGCCGTGAAACTGGAATATGCTGCAAGAGTGTCAGTCCGATCGGCCATCCTCATGCCATCTGGGTGAGAACAGATGGTGCCGTACCTTGGTGGCGACTGCGGCATTACCACGATCTGGAATATTATCATTACCATGAATGTAAAGGAACACTGAAAAATCTGGGCTCACCTGGAATTAACATTGCATTCTCTCATTTCTTTCAGTTAATTTAACGGCTATTGTAGTCCTGTCCCGCGGAAAATGTGGTCTCTCCAAATGCATAACTCGCTACTTGGTGGCCATGGCGGCAGAAGACCTGATGCTGGTTGCCCTGTTGTCATAGCAGAGCAAATTAATTATATTTATTTGTTTTCTGATTTCTTGCTCATAACCAGGGTTACCAATCGCTGCAAGTACAAGATAGAAAGTGTTCTCTGTGAAGTAAATTGCTAGAGATTTTGTTTTCCATTTGAAGCAGCGATCAGTTGTTCAAACTGGTCCAACTGCCCACATGTATCGGAAATTGATTTGAAAGCTCTTACACGTGAGAGGGGAAGTGCATTGAGACAATTAATGTAAGGCAGCTCCTTAGTCCCATCAGGCAGAGCCCACTGAACAAACGCTTTAGGTAATCTGTTTTTATGCATTGTGTCAGTGTGCAATGGAATTTGCTGCTCAAGAAAGTTACAAAAACAATTACTTTTAACATTGTTACCACTTTCAAAGGAGAATGTTGCTCATTCCTTCTCTATAGCACAAACTTCGAGCTGTTTTGAATGGAACAATTCGTTGGCTCAATATTTAACGCAGCATGGATTCGGGAAAGGCAGGTCCTGTTTGATAACCTTATTGGAGTTCTTTAAGGATATAATGACTGCAATGGATAGAGGGGTGCCATACTTGTTCCATACCAAGATGTTCCATACTTGGATTTCTAGAAGGCGTTCTATAAGATGTCGCATAAAAGACTTAACCACAACATAAGGATGCAGGGAGTTGGGGGGGGGGGGGTAATGTATTAGCATAGATAGAGGATTGGTTCACCAATAGAAGGCAGAGAGTTGGGACAGGGCGACTGGAGGAGGGCATTATGGGATTGTAACCAGTAAACAACAAGGACTGGCCCGGCAGTGTTTCATGGAGATGCAATCAGGGCATGAGATAAGTAAATGTTCATCAGACACATATTCTGGATGACAATAACGTGGGATTGTCACCTGGAGACAACAAAGACTGGAGGTCCCAATGTTGCATTGAGATATATTGGGGGCGTGGGACTTCCCACACACAAGGAGAGTGCGAGTATGAAACACTGTTACTTCATAACATTTTGCTTTGACGGTTATCAATACATTTGGATTAAATACAAGGCCCCTTAAAGCAAATAAGGAAAATATCGCAGCTAGCGAAAGAATCCATGAATAGATCACCGTTTTAGCCGATCCTTTGTTTCAGACAGGAAACGACTTAACACAAAATGTGGTATAGTCGTGAAAATTCTCGGCACTTTACCCCTGCAACCATGTGAACAATTGACAAGAGTTGGATTTCATTTACAACCAGGAGTCAAGGTGTTGTTCTTTGCCTTGTGGACATTGTCAATTCTGTTGCCCAGTTTAAATTCTACTTCATTACGGCAAAAAAAAAACACTCTCAAACTTCAGAAGAACTGCACTTGCTCTTTGGTTTGGAAGGCCACGTATGTAACTAGTAGAAACAGCTCTGCACTGCAATCTCACAGACACTGTGACTGAACGTCAGGCAGATGGAGCAGTCTGCCCGAGAATCCACGATAGAGAACGAATTTATGAATTCCGGTCGCATTTCCATGAGAGATAGAATTATTGGTGACGCTGACAGGAAATGTAGAGGATTAGCGTGTCCTTGCTGACTAAGTTGCACATCTAATTCTCGCTGGATATGTTTCAAAGCAGCATAGGGGAAATAGACATACATAAATTTCAACGGATCTTTCAATTTATAAAAGGCACTGCTAACGAAAGCACTTTTCATCGTGTTCTACACGCAGTCAGCCTCACTACAGAGCAAAAAATATCCAGTTCTTCTGTCCTTACAGAAGCTCGCCCAATAATCCTTGAATTGTTTCATGCCATTTGAAATAACAGTGATGAAAGTAATCTCCCTCTTCATTCTGACGGATTTTCCTACAGTTGACCACCCTGTCGTCCACTGCAGCTTCATGGAACTGCACTAGCTTGCATGTTGTTACAGGCAAACAAACTTATAACGTCTTCTCTTCCTACAACTTCATTATTATCTC
Organism: Pristis pectinata; assembly: GCF_009764475.1. Classification (NCBI taxonomy): domain Eukaryota; kingdom Metazoa; phylum Chordata; class Chondrichthyes; order Rhinopristiformes; family Pristidae; genus Pristis; species Pristis pectinata. The sequence continues at coordinate 21,340,613 of NC_067433.1, read as the reverse complement.
TGGCATCTTCTAAGGTTCTCCTCTCGGCCATCTTCTCCATCTCTTCTACATGCTATCTGTTTGCAATATAATCTGAAAACATGGTGGTGTTCATGTCGACAACTTTGTCTGTTCAATGGCCAGTAATTAATGAAAAAAATCCAACAACTAAAGAGCAAGTTGACCAGAACTGCCATCCCCGCTTTAATGAAGACGCCGTTACGTACTCAGTAAGCATTTTAACCACACACCCCACCTCAACACCTGCGCCAACTTTCTTCTTCTCCAACATGCCCGATTTACCTTCACTGTCTTAATGGCCTGCGTGTAAAAAAAAACTTTCATTAGACATGTTGGTTTCCTTTGATTTGACTGCAACGGGTTTTCTCACACTCTTCACTCTCTGAATTTCTGTTCCAATTCTACTCCTGCATTTTCAACACATTTCAAGTCTCCATGCTGTACAAAGCTTTATGTACCTGACTCAACTTTTCCTTTACAGTGCTATCTTATCAATTAATCACCTTGTCATCCCTGGGGTTATGAATTTTGCCGTCACATATTCTTTTTCCATTCATGCGAAACCTAACTCATCGCAGCCTGATGCAGAATCTCGACCTGAAACGCCGACAATTCCTTTCCCCACAGATGTTGCTCGACATGCCGAGTTCCTTCAGCAAATTGTGTGTTGCTCCTGATCGCAACGTCTGCAGTTTCTTGTGTCTTCATCGTAGCATGTCTTTGATTCACTCCGATTGCACAGAAACTGATATCTTGAACTGTCATTTCCAGCCAGCTTTTCTTCTTACGTTTCAGACCAGCAAGCTTTACATGCATATAATTAGAACCCATCACCCCATGGCAAATTTGTCCTTGAAAATGACTATATTTGATTGACTTGTAGGGTCAATAGAGATAATCGGCACAGGAAGAGGCTTTTCGGCCCGCCATGTGGCGCCGACCATGCTTTCCTGCAGTAATTGACTGACTGGTGACAGATGTGTGCAAGGTCCTGACTGGTATAAGTTGATTAAAGAGAGGTTTCGGTCAAATTGTTCAAGGGCCAGGCGGTACAGCTGTGAAATATTCTGCAAATCGTTAGAAGGGTTATATGCAAATCGTTGCCTAACTGGTTGTAGGAAACGGAATCATTTTAGGCTTCCAAAGAGATACGGAATAGACTCGGACGAGGGCATTCTCTTCGCGTAAATGGGAATAACGTGGGATCAATGGATTTCACTGCTCAGAGCTGTCATGAACTCAGCGGGGCGAATGGTCTGCTTCTCTGCCGAGTTCTTTGATGCTCCGGAAAACAGGGCAATAATATTTAGAACATTTAACCAAAAGGATGGAGATGTTGCACATTGAACCCAGGAACTCATAGGTGCGACGCATACGCTTTGTCACTGAGTTGTAGATGTAAACTCAATGGGTTTCCACGGGGTCTATTACGGAGAACAGACAATATTGTCTCGTCATCTCACATGGCCAATCCCAGCTTCAGCTGCACTGGTATTTGATACAAACAACAACCTAAAGGAAGGGAGTGAAAGGCAGAAGGTTGCGAAGAAAGACAATAAAGAATGATCGAAATAGGGAGAACAGAAAAGAGCGTTTTCTATCATACTGGTATAAGACAGACCATGTTGCATATAACTGGGACTGACAACCGACATGGTGATTATTTCCAAAGTTTCCTTGCGAACAAAGCTAGGTACATAGAGAAGGAGCAGAGGAAGAGATCTCAGAGGATATCAACGTGGTAAGGGATGTCTTTGGAATGTGACGAGTGGCGGGAGAAGTTTAATCAGGATTAGATGGGGGAAAGGAGGAGAAACGTGACCATGGTCAACGGTCGCGACGGTTAGCAGGGACTCGATGGGACAAAGCAGCTGGTTCCGTGCTGTACGGCTCCGCTGCAAATAAACATGGGAACCAGACAGAAACAGATACATTGTGTCGTTTGTTTGAATATACAACTAACCCTGAAAGGTTACTGCCCAATGGCATCAGAAAACTTCAAAGTGGCCAAATCAGTGTTTTCAATGGAGAATGCATCAATTTATTCCATTACCACTTCCTGCAATAAAACTATGTAGTAACTTGTTGAAAACTACTTGATGTTATGTATTCTATGGCTCTGAGCCGTTTGGTAACATTCATTTGATTGCACAACTTAACACTAAAAAGTTAGTGCCAAAGGTATCACAAAACTTCCAAATGGGTCAAATCAGAGTTTTCAATGGAGAATGCATCTGTTCCTTCCATTACCACTTTCCAACATAAAACTGTGCAGTAATTTGTTGAAAACCACTTTATTTTATATATTTAATGGTGCTGAGTCTTTTGGTATCAGTTATTTGATGGTACAACTTAACCCTGAAAAGTTAATGCCAATGGTATCACAAAACTTCCACACTGGCTAAATTAGTGCTTACAATGGAGACTGCATTAATTCATCCCATTTCCGCCTTCTGCAATAAAACTATGTAGTAACCTCTTGCAAACAACTTTATTTTATCAATTCCATGATGCTGTGTCGTTTAGTAACGTTTATTTGATTGTACTACTTAACCCCGAAGAGTTAATGCCAATTGTATCAGAAAAAAACTTACAAACTGGCCAATCAGTGTTTTCAATGGAGAATGCAGCAATTCAGTGTAGTGCAACGTTCTACAATAAAACTATGTAGTAACGTGTTGCTGTGGGAAAAGTTTCTTTCAGGTCCCAAAGGCAGAGGTATCCGGACACAGTCTTTGGATTTTAAAAAGAATTTACTTACAAAGACAAACGCGGGAACAGAATGACGGGAACGGATGCACACTCGCACACATGCACTCGGGTAATCGCAAAATGTGAGGGGAGTCGCAACAGGGGTGAAGGGCACATACACGAATACACACACACACACACACACAGAGAGAGTAAGCTAGTTACAAATGGTCAGGGAAAAATGCAATATGGACAAGTACGGCTCTGCCCTACTGGGAATCTACTTAAAAACACCCCTAAACCCCTGTGGATGTGTACACTCTAACCAGTGGTCCCTCCACGTGGTTTCGACCCTGGCAGCAATCAAAAGAGAGGAAGGGCCACGCACATATAGCATCCTTTATTGTGCTGGAGATCTAGGTGGAGCCAGCTCAGGTAATTCAAGAAGTCCAATGGGTTGTGTGCACAGAGACCAATGGTCAGAGTGTGCTGCTAATGGTTGGGTGGGGCTAGACCCTGATTGACAGTAGTGTCACTTTCAACCAGTACTCAGTGGTGTCACATGACAGCCATGACCTTTCACATTACACGTGTGCAAAACCACTTTATATTATGCATTTCTTGGTTCTAAGTATTTTCCTATCTTTATTTGATTGTACAGCTTAACACTGAAAAGTTAATTGCAATTGTATCACAAAACTTTCAAATTGGATAAAACGGTGTTTCCAATTGAGAATGCATCAATTCATTCCATTGCCATTTTCTACAATAAAACTATGTAGTAACTTGTTGAAAACCACGTTATTTTATCTATTTTTCATGGTGATGAGTCGTTTGGTAACAAGTATTTTATAATACAACTTAACCCTGAAAATGTAGAGCCAATGGTAACACAAATCTTCGAAATTTGGGGGGAAAACTGTGTTTTCAAAGGAGAATGCATCAATTCATTACACCGCCACTGTCTACATAAAACTATATAGGACCTTGTTGAAGGCCACATGATATTATGTACTTCCTGGTGCTGAATCGTTTGGTAACATTTATTTGATTGTACAACTTAACCCTGAAAAGGTAGAGCCAATGATACGACAAATCTTTCAAATTGGCTAAATTGGTGTTTCCAATGAAGACTGCATCAATTCATTCCATTGGAGTTGGAGCCAGATTTGGAGTGGGACTTTTGAAAAGAGATAAGTCTCCATGCCTGAGCTTGTGAGTTTCACCTGGCAGAGTCGGGAGTGGGAGGATGATTTGGTGCGGTAGTGATAGGGGATTTCATAGACAGGAGATTCAGTGGACGTGACAGAGTCTCCTAGATGGTATGTTGCCTCACAGGTCCCAGGGTTAGGGACGTCTCAGATCGGATCCATAGCATTCTGAAGAGGGAGAGTGAACAGTCAGAGGGCATGGTACATATTGGTACCAATGACATAGGTAGGAAAAGGGATGAGGTCCTGAAGAGGGAATATAGGGAGTTAGGTAGGAAGCTGAGAAGCTCTGCATTGCTGCTGCGCCACGCGCCAGTGAGGGTAAGAAGAGGATGATTTGGCTGAAGAATCCGTAGCTGAGGAATTGGTGCAGGAGGCGGGGTTTCACATTCGTGGATCACTGGGATCTCTTCTGGGGAAAATACAAACTGTACAAAAGGCATGGGTTTCACGTAAACTGGAGGGGGGGCCAATATTCTTGTGGGCAGGTTTGCTTGAACTGTTGAGGAGGGTTTAAACTGGTTTGGCAAGGGTATGGGAACCAGAGTGATAGGTCAGAGTTTGGTTCATTTAGTGTACAGAGTGTAGAAAGATTGTGAGGAAGGATCGGCAGTTGAAAGGGCAAAATTGCAGTCAGTTGGATGGGTTAAAGTTTGTCCACTTTAATGCGAGTAGTATCAGGTACAAGGGTGATGAACTTGGAGCATGGGTAAGTACGTGGAACTATGACGTAGTAGGTATTACAGAGAATTGGCTGTAGCAAGGGCAAAATTGCCTGCTGGATATTCCGTGGTTTAAATGTTTCAAAAGGACAGGGCCGGAAGTAAAAGAGGTGGGGGAGTGGCTTTGCTGGTCAGGGACAGTGTCACAGCTGGGAAAGGGAGGATGTCCTGGAGGGATCGTCCACTGAGTCAGTGTGGGTGGAAGTCAGAAATAGGAAGAGAGCGATCACTCTATTGGGAGTATTCTACAGAACCCCCTATAGCAGCAGAGACACTGAGGAGCAGATCGGGAGGCATATTTTGGAGAGGTGCAAAGATAACAGGGTTGTCGTCATGGGTGATTTCAACTTCCCTAATATTGATTGGCACCTCCTTTATGTAAAGGGGATAGATGGGGCAGAGTTTGTTAGGTGTGTCCAGGAAGGATTACTGACACAGTATGTGGACAGACCGACTAGAGGAGAGGCCGTACTGGACCTGGTACTGGGCAATGAACCTGATCAGGTTTCAGATCTCTTGGTGGGACAGCATTTTGGAGATAGTGACCATAACTCCTTGACCTGTACCATAGCCATTGAGGGGGATAGGAGCAGACGATCTGGGAAAGTATTTAACTGTGGGAGGGGGAATTATGATGCTATTAGGAAGGAACTTGGGAACGTAAACTGGGAACAGATGTTCTTGGGGAAGTGCACAGCAGAAATGTGGAGGTTGTTTACGGAATACTTGCATGGGGCTCTGAAAAGCTTTGTCCCATTGAGGCTGGGTAAGGATCGTAGAGTGAAGGAACCGTAGTTGACAAGAGATGTAGAATATCTTGTCAAGAGGAAGAAAGAAGCTTACCTGAGGTTTAGAAAACATGCATCAGACAGGGCTCTGAGAGTTACAAGGTAGCCAGAAGTGAGCTTAAGAATGGAGAAATGGAAGCGGGTATGAAAAGTCCTTGGTGAGTAGGATCAAGAAAAACCCCGAGGCATTCTACACGTATGTAAAGAACAGATGACTAGAGTGAGGGTAGGACTGATCAGGGATAAAAGAGGAAACATGTGCCTGGAGTCAGAAAGGGTAGGGGAGGTCCATAACAAATATTTTGCTTCAGTATTCACCAGAGAGAGAGACCTCGACATTTGTGAGAATAGCGTACGACAGGCTGATACACTAGGGCATATCGACATGAGGAAGGAGGATGTGCTGAAACTTTTGAAAAACATTAGGATAGATAAATCACCGGGGCCGGATGGGATATATCCCAGGTTATTATGGGAAGTGAAGGAAGAGATTGCTGAAAATTTGGCGACAATCTTGGCATCCTCACTGGCCACAAGAGTAGTGCCAATTAATTGGAGGGTGGCAAATGTTGTTCCTTTGTTTAACAAAAGGAATAGGGATAACCTTGGGAATTACAAACCAGTGAGTCTCACTTCAGTGGTGGGCAAATTACCGGAGGAGATTCTTAGAGACAAAATTTATGGGCATTTGGAGAAGGATATGCTGATTAGGGACAGTCATCATGGCTCTGTGAAGGGAAGAATGTGTCTAAAGAACCTGCTTGAATTCTTTGAGGATGTGACCAAGCACATTGATGAAGTTAGAGCAGTGGATGTGGTGTACATGGATTTCAGTAAGGCATTTGATAAGGTTCCTCATGGAAGGCTCATTTAGAAAGTCAGGAAGCATGAGGTCCAAGGATTCAGAATTGGCTCGCCCATAGAAGACAGAGGGTGGTGGTAGATGGAGTTAATTCTGCCTGGAGGTCGGTGACCAGTGGTGTTCTGGAAGGATCTGTTCTGGGACGCTTGCTCTTTGTGATTTTTATAAATGGCTCGGATGAGGACTTAGAAGGGTGGGTTAGTAAATCTGCTGATGATGCAAAGGTTGGTTGTGTTGTGGATAGTGTAGACAGTTGCTGTAGATTTCAACAGGATATTGATAGAATGCAGAGCTGGGCTGACAAGTGGCAGATGGAGTTCAACCTGGAAAAGTGTGGAGTGACACTTCGGGAGATCAAGTTTGAAGGCAGAATACAGGGTTAGTGACAGGACTCTTAGCAGCGTGGAGGAACAGAGAGAACTTGGGGTCCACGTCCACAGATCCCTCAAGATTGTGGCACAGGTTGATAGGGTTATTAAGAAGGTGTATGGTGTGTTGGCCTTCATTAGTCAGGGTATTGAGTTCAAGAGCCGAGAGGTGATGTTGCAGCTCTGTAAAAGTCTGGTTAGACCACACTTGGAGTATTGTGTTCAGTTCTGGTCGCCTCATTATAGAAAGGATGCGGAAGCTTTAGAGAGGCTGCAGAGGAGATTTACCAGGATGTTGCCTGGATTGGAGAGCATGTCTGATGAGGATAGGTTGAGTGAGCTAGGGCTTTTCTCTTTGGAGATAAGGAGGATGAGAAGTGACTTGATAGAGGTGTACAAGATGAGAAGAGGCATAGATCGAGTGGACAGTCAGAGACCTTTTCCCAGGGCAACAATAGCTGACACAAGAGGACATAATTTTAAGGTGATTGGAGGAAGATATAAGGGAGATGCCAGAGGTAAGTTTATTACACAGAAAGTGGAGCAGAGGTTGTGGGGGCAGATACGTTAGGGACATTTAAGAGACTTTTAGATAGATGAATGATAGAGAAGTGGGGGGCTATGTGGGAGGGAAGCGTTAGATCTTAGAGCAGGATAATATGTCGGCACAACATCATGGGCCGAAGGGTGCTATAATGCTCCGTGCTTTTTGTTCTAAAACCTCCAAGTTGTCTAAATCAGTGTTTTCAAAGGAGAATACCTTAATTCATTCCACTGTCTACGATAATACAATAGAGTAACTTGTTGAAAACCACTTTATTTTATGCGGTTCATGGTGCTGAGTAATTTGGTAACATTTATTTGATTGTACAACTTAATCTTGAAAAGTTAATGTCAATGGTATCTTGAAACTTCCAAACTGGCTAAATCAGTATTTCCAATGGAGAATGCATCAATTCCTTCCACTGCCACTTTCTACAATAAGACTATGTTGTACCTTGTTGAAAACCACATTATGTTATATACTTCATGGTGCTAAATCGTCTGGTCACATAGATTTGATTGTACAACTTAACCCTGAAATGCTAGATTTTATTATGATTGGAGAAAGGTATATTGGAGGACGTCAGAGCTCAGTTTTTTTACACAGAGAGTAGTGGGTGTATGGAATGCACTGCTGGCAGAGGCTGTGAGGGCAGGTACATTAGGGACATTCAAGAGACTCTTAGATAGACACATCACAGTACTATGCTGTAATGTTCTATGTAAAACTTTCAAAATGGCTAAATCAGTATTTCCAATGGAAAATGGATCAATTCATTTCATTGCCACTTTGTACCATAAAACTGTAGTAATTTGTTGAAGACCACTTTATTTTATGTATTGCATTTTGCTGAGTCGTTTGGTAACATTTATTTGATAGCACAACTTAACCATGAGAAGTTAATGCCCAATGGTATCACAAAATATCCAGAATGAAATCAATGTATCCAATGGAGACGCATCAATTCATTCCATTGCCACTTTCAACAATAAAGATGTGTAGTAACTTGATGAAAACCATTTTATTTTATGTATTTCCTGGTGCTGAGTCGTTTGAATATGGTTCGTTGATTGTACATCTTAACGCTGAAAAGGTAATGCCAATGGTATCACAATGGTATGACAATGGTAGCACGGTAGCGTACCAGTTACCGCGACGCTATTACGGTGCCAGCGATCAGGGTTCGATTCCCGTCGCTGTCTGTAAGGAGTTTGTACATTCTCCCGTGTTTGAGTGGGTTTCCTCCAGGTGGTCCGGTTTCCTCCCACATTCCAAAGATTTACGGGTAGGTTAATATGGGTTTAAAATAGGCGGTGTGGACTCATTGGGCCGGAAGGGCCTGTTACCACACTGAAAATAAAAATTAAAATAAAATTTAATGTTATAATTTAAAATTTAATTTAATTTTAAAAATTTAATTTAATTTAAAACTTCCAAATTGGTTAAAACAGTGTTTTCAATTTTTCTCCAAACTTTCCTTCATCCTCACCACAAAATTCAGTGTCAGAAGTTTGCAATGGAACATCTTAACAAGACTGATGCATTTTGGAAACAAGTCCTGTGGACTGATGAAGTTAAAATAGAACTTTTTGGCTGCAATGAGCAAAGGTATGTTTGGAGAAAAAAATGTGCAGCATTTCATGAAAAGAGCACCTCTCCAACTGTTAAGCACGGGGGTGGTTCGATCATGCTTTGGGCTTGTGTTGCAGTCAGTGGCACGGGGAACATTTCACTGGTAGAGGGAAGAATGAATTCTATTAAATACCAGCAAATTCTGGAAGCAAACATCACACCGCCTGTAAAGAAGTTGAAGATGAAAAGAGGATGGTTTCTACAACAGGATAACGATCCTAAACACACCTCAAAATCCACAAAGAGGCACAAGCTGAAGGTTTTGCCATGGCCCTCATAGTCCCCCGACCTAAACATCATCAAAAATCAGTAGATAGAGCTCAAAAGAGCAGTGCATGCAAGACGGCCCAAGAATCTCACAGAACTAGAAGCCTTTTGCAAGGAAGAATGGGCGAAAATCCCCCAAACAAGAATTGAAAGACTCTTAGCTGGCTACAGAAAGCATTTACAAGCTGTGATACTTGCCAAAGGGGGTGTTACTTAGTACTAACCAGGCAGGGTGCCCAAACTTTAGCTTCGGGCCCTTTTCCTTTATTGTGATTTTGAAACTGTAAATGATGGAAATAAAAAAGTAATCTTGCTTAAAATATTAAAGAAATGTGTCATCTTTAACTTTATGCCTTTTGGAAATCAGGTCATCTTTTACTTGCTTAGCTATTCACAGTAACAGAAATTTTGACCGGGGTGCCCAAACTTTTGCATGCCTCTGTGGACAGGATGCAAAGCTGGGCTGAGAAGTGGCAGATGGAGTTCAACCCAGATAAGTGTGAAGTTGTTCATTTTCGTAGGTCAAATATGATGGCAGAGTATAGTATTAATAGTAGGACTCTAGGCAGTGTGGAGGATCAGAGGGATCTTGGGGTCCGAGTCCATAGGACGCTCAAAGCAGCTGCGCAGGTTGACTCTGTAGTTAAGAAGGCATATGATTTATTGTCCTTCATCAACCGTGGAATTGAATTTAGGAGCCGAGAGGTAATGCTGCAGCTATATAGGACCCAGGTCAGACCCACTTGGAATCTGTGCTCAGTTCTGGTCACCTCACTACAGGAAGGATGTGGAAGCCATATAAAGGGTGCAGAGGAGATTTACAAGTATGCTGCCTGGATTGTGGAGCATGCCTTATGAAAACAGGTTGAGGGAACTCGGCCTTTTCTCCTTGGAGCGATGGAGGATGAGGGAGGACCTGATAGAGGTATATAAGATGATGAGAGGCTTTGATCGGGAAGATAGAGGCTTTCTCCTAGGGCTGAAATGGTTGCCACCAGAGGATGTAGGTTTAAGGTGCTGGGGAGTAGGTATAGGGGAGATGTCAGAGGTAAGTTTTTTACTCAGGGAGTGGTGAGTGTGTGGAATGGGCTGCCAGCAACGGTGGTGGAGGCGGATACAACAGGGTCTTTTAAGAGACTTCTGGATAGGTACATGGAGCTGAGAAAAATAGAGGGCTATGGGTTTCCAAGGTAGGGACATGTTCGGCACAGCTTTGTGGGCTGAAGGGCCTGAATTGTGCTGTAGGTTTTCTATGTTTCTATGAAACTCTGCAGTAACTGGTTGAGAACCACTTTATTTTATGTATTTCTTGGTTTTGCGTCATTTGCTATCGTTTACTTGAATGTACAACTTAACCATGAAAAGTTAATGCCAATATATGAGTGGTTTGGTAAAGTTTATTTGATTGTACAACTTAAATCACAAATCTTCCAAATTGGCTAAATCAGTGTTTTCACTGTAGAATTCAAAAATTCATTCCATTGCCACCTACTACAATAAAACTATGTAGTTACATGTCGATAACCACTTTATTTTGCGTGTTTCATGGTAGTGAGTCATTTGGTAACATTTATTTGATTGTACAACTTAATCCTGAAAAGTTAGTGCCAATAGAATCACAAAATTTCCAAATGGTCTAAATCAGTGTTTTCAATAGAAAATGCAGCAACTCATTCCGTTGCACTTTGTACAATAAAACTAAGCTGTAACTTGTTGAAAATCACTTTATTTTATGTATTTCATGGTGCTAACCCAGTGAGGAATTATTTTCTCTCCCCGTCTTGCTTGGAGTTTATTTCTCCCCCTAGCAGACGACGGTGCACAGGTGTGGGAGGGACAGCGGGGGGAAGAGAGCGGAGAGTCATGTGACCCGGTGAGGTTTTTGAAACGCCAATGGCATCAGAAAACATCCACATTGGCTAAAACAGCATTCTCAATGGAGAATGCATCAATCCATTCCACGGCCCGTTTCTGCAATAAAACTATGTAGTAACTTGTTGAAACCACTTTATTTTATGTATTTCATGGTGCTGAGTCATTTGGTACCGTTTATTTGATCGTATAACTGAACCCTGAGAGGTTGCCACCAATGGTATCACAAAGCATCCAAATTGGCTAAATCGCTGTTTCCAATGGAGACAGTATCAATTCATTCCATTGCCACTTTCTACAATAAAACTGTGTAGTAACTTCTTCAAAACAACTTTATTTTATGTATTTCATGATGCTGAGTCGTTTGGTAACATTTATTTGATTCTACAACTTAACCCTGAAAAGTTAATGCCAATCGTATCACAAAACTTCCAAATTTGCCAAATCAGTGTTTTCAATGGAGACTGCATCAACTCTATCCATTGCCAGTTTCTAGAGTGAAACTATGTAGTGCCTTGTTGAAAGCCACTTTATTTCATGTATTTTATAGCTCCCAGTCGCTTGGTAACATCTATTTGATTATAGAACTTTGTCCTGAGAATTTAAACCCAATCACAGAACTTCCAAATTGGCCAATCAACGTTTTCAATGGAGGCTGCATCAAATCATTCCATTGGCAGTTTACACAATAATACTGTGTAGTTATTTGTTGTAAAATACTTCATTTTATGTTCTTCATGGTGCTGAGTCATTTGGTAACTTTTATTTCATTGTACAACTGAACCCTGAGAAGTTAGAGCCAATGGTATCATAAAACAATGGTATAATAGAGTCATGCAGTGCTGGTCTGAGGGAAGATGAGCTTCCACGCGACTGCTTTGAGACAGTGGACTGGTCCATGTTCAAAGACTCAGCTGCCAGCCTTGATGAGTATGCCACCACCATCACAGACTTTATCAGCAAGTGTGTTGAGGACTGTGTACCAAAGAGGACAATACAGATGTTCCCAAACAGGAAACCATGGATGAACCAGGAGATCCCCAACCTACTGAAGTCGAGGACTGCCGCACACAGATCTGGTGATCCTGATCTGTACAAGAAATTGAGATATGACCTTCGGAATGCTATCAAGGATGCCAAGAGGCAAGACTGACTCAAAATAGAGTCCCAGACCAGCCGTCAGTTATGGCAGGGCTTACATGCCATAACAGGCTACGAGACAAAGGCGGGCTGCATAGTTGACAACAGCACATCCCTTCCTGATGAACTTAACGCATTCTATGTGCGTTTTGAGCAGAAGGTAAGTGAATTGTCCCCACCCACTCTGACAGCCTCCAATGCAACTGAACCCATGTTCATCATTGAGGACGTAAACTTCTGGAGAGTGAACAGGAGGAAAGCGTCTGGCCCAGATGGTGTCTCTGGCCATGTGCTCAAATTTTGTGTTGATCAGCTGGCAGAAGTATTTGAAGACATAACCTCCCCCTGCTTCAATCTCAGGTTCCCACCTGTTTTAAGAAGACCACGATCAACTCGGTACCGAAGAAGAGCAAGGTAACATGCCTCAATGACTACCGACCGGTGGCTCTGACATCCACCATCATGAAGTGCTTCGAGAGGCTGGTCACGGCACGCATCAACTCCAGCCTACCAGACAACCTCAACCCACTGCAACTCGCCCATCGCTGAAACAGTTCTACAGCGGAGGCCATCTCCCTGGCCCTACACTCAGCTCTGGAGCATCTGGACAGTAAAGACACTTACATTGGACTATTGTTTATTGTTTATAATCCCAAGCAAGCTTGTCACCAAACTCTGAGACCTAGGACTCAACACCTCCCTCTGTAACTGGATCCTTGACTTTCTAACAAACAGACTGCAATCAGTGAGGATAGGCAGCAATACCTCCGGTACGATTATTTTCAACACTGGTGACCCACAAGGCTGTGTCCTCAGCCCTCTACTCTACTCCCTATACACTCATGACTGTGTGGCCAGGTTCCACTCTAACTCCATCTACAAGTTTGCAGATGATACCACCGTTGTAGGCCGTATCTCAAACAGCGATGAGTCGGAGTACAGGAAGGAGATAGAGAGCTTAGTGGAATGGTGTCATGACAACAACCTTTCCCTCAATGTCAACAAAGCAAAAGAGCTGGTCATTGACTTCAGTACATGCACCTGTCTACATCAATGGTGCTGAGGTCGAGAGGGTGGAGAGCTTCAAGTTCCTGGGAGTGAATATCACCAACAGCCTGTCCTGGTCAAATCACGTAGATGCCACAGCCTAGAAAGCTCACCAGCAACTCTACTTCCTCAGGAGGCTAAAGAAATTCAGTTTGCCCCCTGTGACACTCACCAACTTTTATTGATGCACCATAGAAAGCATCTTATCTGGATGCATCAGGGCTTGGTACGGCAAACGCTCTGCCCAGGACCGCAAGAAACTGCAGAGAGTTGTGGACACAGCCCAGTGCAACACGGACACCAGCCTCCCCTCCTTGGACTCTGTCTTTACCTCTCACTGTCTTGGTGAAGCAGCCAGCATAATCAAAGACCCCACCCACCCTGATCGTTCTCTCTTCTCTCCTCTTCCATCAGGTAGAAGACACAGGAGCCTGAGGGCACGTACCACCAGACTTAAGGACAGCTTCTAAACCACTGTGATAAGACTATTGAACGGTTCCCTTATACAATAAGACGGACTATGACCTTACCATCTACCTTGTTGTTACCTCGCACCTTATTGCACTGCACTTCCTCTGTAACTGTGACACTTTGTACTGTTATTGTTTTTACCTGTACTACATCAATGCATTCTCAACTAACCCAATGTAATGGCACTGTGTAATGAATTGACCTGTACGAATGGTATTCAAGACAAATTTTTCACTGTACCTTGGTACAAGTGAAAATAATACCAATACAAATACCAAAACACCCAAATTGGCCAAATCAGCGTTTTCAATGGAGAACGCAACATTTCATTCCATTGCCACTTTGTAAAATAAAACAAAGTAGTAACTTGTTGAAAACCACTTTATTTCATGTAGTTCATGGTGCTGAGTGGTTTAGTAATATCTGTTTGATTGTCCAGCATAACCCTGAGAAGTTAGAGCCAATGGTATCACAAAACTTCCAAATTGGCTAAGGCAGTGTTTTCACTGGAGATTGCATCAGATCATTCCATTGCCACATTCTACACTAAAACTATGTAGTAACTTGTTGTAAAGTACTTTATTTCATGCATTTCATGGTGCTAAGTATTTTGGTAACAATTCTTTGATTATACAACTTAACCCTGAGACACTAGAGCCAATTGTATCACAAAACTTCCATATTGTCTAAACCGGTGAATGGAGACTGGAATGGAGAATGAAGACTGCATCAAATTATTTCAGTGCCATTGTCTGCCATATATCTGTGTTGTTACTTGTTCTAAAGTGCTTCATTTTATGTTCTTCATGGTGCTGGGTCGTTTGGTAACTTTTATTTGGTTGTACAACTTAACCCTGGGAAGTTAATTCCAATGGTACAACAATCCAAATTGGCCAAATCAGCATTTTCAAAGGAGATTGCATCATCTCATTCCATTGCCACTGTCTAAAACAAAATGACGAAGAAACTTGTTGGAAAACATTTCATTTTATGTAAATCATGGTGCTGAGTGGTTTGGTACCATTTCTTTGATTGAACAACTTAACCCTGGGAAATTAGAGCCAATGGTATCACAAAACTTCCAAATTGGCTGAATAAATGTTTTCAATGCAGATTGCATCAAGTCATTGCATTGCCACTCTTACAATAAAACTATGTAGTAACTTGTTGAAAAGTACATTATTTTATTTACTTCATGGTGCTGAGTCATTTGGTAACATCTATTTGATTGTTCATCTTTACCTTGAGCAGTTAGCATCAATGGTATCACAAAACTTGCAAACTGGCTATATCAGAGTTTTAAATTGAGACTGCATCAAATCATTACATTTCCACTTTCTGCAATAAAACTATACAGTAACTTGTTGAAAGATATTTTATTTTATGTACTTCATGGTACTGGGTCATTTGGTAACATGGTGGAACTTAACCCTGAGAAGTTCAAGCTAATGGTGTCACAAAAACTCTAACTTGGCTCAGTATTTCCATTGCATTGTATAATTCCATTGCTACTCTCTAAACTAGAACTATGTAGTTACTTGTTGGAAAGTAGTTCATTTTACATACTTCATGGTGCTGACTGTTTTGGTAACATTTCTTTGATTGCAGAACTTAATCCTGAGAAGTTAGAGCCACTGGTATCACAAAAGAGTTATTTCGATGGAGACTGAATCAAATCATTCCATTGCCATTTCTGATGCGAACTATGTAGTGACTTGATGTAACATATTTTATTTTATGTATATCATGGTGCTCATTCCTGTGGTAACATTTACTTGATTATACAGCTTAACCCTTTGAAGTCTGAGCTCATGGTATGACAGGACATCCATGCTGGCTGGATCACTTTTTTCGACGGAGGCTGCATCAAATCATTCCATTGCCACTTTCTACAATGAAACTCTGCAGTAATTTTTTGCAAAGAACTTTATTTCATGTATTTCATGGTGCTGCATTGTTTGATAACATTTACTTGATTGTACAACTTAACCCTGAGAAGTCAGAGCCAATGATATCACAATTGCAGAGTCGGGAGTTGGGGCGAATTTGGAGTGGGACCTTTGAAAAGTGGTGAGTCTCTGTGCCTGTGCTTGTGAGTTCCACCTTGCAAAAGTCTAAACGAGGAACATTTGCAACTTGCTACCAGTTGATTGGTGGATTAGCAGCAGCATGGAAAATGAATGTAGGTATAAATGGAGTGGCCATTGTTAGATTGGGGGACTGACATTTTGGCTCAAGAGGCTTCTGCAAGAAGAGGCAAATGCAGGTCTCTGAGAAGTTTCTTTCTTTCTTTGGCGTTGTCTTTTGTCCCAATCCAGAGTAGTTAGAATGGCTCCAGGGTCAGTGATGTGTTGAGGAGGTTCTGGGAGACATCCAGTCTCCCTGATAACTACATCTGCACGAGGTGCATCCAGCTGCAGCTCCAGTTCCCTAACACAGTCTGTAAGGAGCTGTAGCTGGATGACCTTCGGCTCCTACGGGATAATGAGGAGTTCATAGATAAGAGCTACAGGGAGGCAGTCACTCCAAAACTGCAGGAGGCAGGTAGCTAGTTGACTGTCAGGAGAAGGAAGGAGAATAGGCAGATAGTGCAGAGTACCCCTGTGGCTGTTCCCTTCAATAACAGGTATACCACTTTGGATATTGTTGGGAGGTGGAACAACCTACCAGGGGGAAAGCTGAAGTGACCAGGTCTCTGGCACTGAGCCTGGTCATGTTGCACAGAAGGGAAGGGGAGAGAAGAGGAGAGCGGTTGTGATAAGGGATTCCATAGTAAGCGGAGCAGACAGGAGATTCTGTGGATGTGAAAGAGACTCCCAGATGATATGTTGCCTCCCGGATGCCAGGGTCAGGGACGTCTTGGTTCGGGTCCACAGCATTCTGAAGGGGGAGGGCAGACAGCCAGAGGTCGTGGTACATATTGGTACCAATGACATAGGTAGGAAAAGAGATGAGGTCCTGAAGAGGGAATATAGGGAGCTAGGTTGGAAGCTGAAAAGCAGGACCTCAAGGGTAGTGATCCCTAGATTGCTGCCTGGGCTATTGTATTGTGGAGGGCCATGGCTGTCACGTGACAACACTGCCCCTACCTGGTGGGATGACAGCACTGTCAATCAAACACTGCCCCTACCTGGTGGGATGACAGCACTGTCAATCAAACACTGCCCCTACCTGGTGGGATGACAGCACTGTCGATCAAGGTTTGTCTCCACCCCTGCCCATCAGTGCGCGCTTGACCATTGGTCCCTTTAAACACCTTTGTACCTGGCCTCAGGTCATTGGCTTGTTTGAACTACCTGGGCTGGACCTCCAGCCCTCCAGCAGTATAAAGAGTGCCACATGCTTGATTCTGCCTCTTTTATTGTCTCCAAGGGAAACTGTGCACTGTTTAAGAGAAATTAGTTAGGATTCCCGGTAACGTAGTGCCGTGCCTGCACTGAATCAAGGGGTGGCAGGTATCGTATTGACTGTTCCCTTGATTGTATGTACCCAGTTCATTGTGTGTGTGCCTCTCACTCCCGTTGTGATTCCCCCACGTTTGCCATCATCAGTGTGCGTGTGTGTATGTGTCTGTTGCTCCCGATATCCTTTCCCGTGTTTGTTTTTTATAAATAAATCATTTTAGCTCCAAAGACTGTGTCCAGAGTCCTTGCCCTTCGAATCTGTTTCACAACATTTGGTGCTGCAAGCAGAGTCTCGAAGGTCTTGGCTGAACACAGATGTGGGGAGGGATGATTTGGAGTAGGCAAAAGAAAGCCAGTGCAAGCACCGAGGATAGGATTCTGGGTGGACTGATGAGAATGAGGGATTTGGGAGCTTGGCCGGCATGCTGGCGGACCATGGTAAACCAGTGGACTGGGCCAAGCAGTTAGACCCGTGTGGTGAGAAACTGGGACAGGACACGGTCACCCTCCTCCAGAGGTCGGGGTTCCCCAAGGCCAAAGGGAGTCAAAGGGGTGCCTCCTGGATGTTCGCGTCCCTCTTGAGACGCCAGGTCAGGATTACTAGCCAGACAAAGAGGTGCTCCAGCAGTGCTGCTGTATGCTGCAGGAGGCAGTCCAGGCTGCCCAGACCCGAGCCAATGACCTGGAGGCTAGAAGTACCGAGTCACCTGCAGGCTGATCCAAATGCAGCAGACACAGGCAGCCCGCTGGTCTGGCTGGCAGCCGGACCCACTCAAAATTCGAGCCCTGGTCAAAGTGGGGTTACTGTAGGATTAGTGTGCATAGGCAGTGCAGACTCGGCGGAGATCTGTGACTCCAGTTAAACTGAAGTCAATGGGCACTGAAGAGAGGACATGGGGTCATAGCTCAACAAAAACGTCAACAAATGAAACTGCCCACGGCTCCTTGCAGCTAGACATTCAGGCATGAACTGGAAGCATTCATGGGCGTTTATCCCACAGACAACCAGGTCAATGACGACCTGCAACAAAAGAGTCTAATCATCTTCCTTGAAATTCAATGGCTTTGTCACCACTGAATAGAGTCATACAGCACGGAAACAGGCCCATCTGATCCATGCCAACCGAGATGCCCACCTAAGCTGGAGAGGTACAAGAGACCGCAGATGCTGGAATCTGGATCAACAAACAATTTGCTGGAAGAACTTAGTGGGTCAGGCAGTATGTGTGGGATGCTGTCCACAGATCTGTGGGACCATCTCCCACAGATGCTGCTTGACCCACTGGAGTTCTTCCAGCAGACTCTAAGCTGGTCCGATTTGCCCATGTTTGGCCCATATCCCTCTAAACCAACCTTTCCTCCCCATGTGCCCGTCCAAGTGCCTTTCTCATGCTGTTTATGTACCTGCCTGGACCACTTCCTCTGGCGGCTCATTTCATATAGAGTCATAGAGCAATGCAGCACAGATACAGGCCCTTCGGCCCAACCAGTCCATGCCAACGATGGTGCCCATCCAGGTAGTCCCACTTTCCTGCATCCAGCCCATATCCCTCCAAGCCCCGCCCCTCCATGTACCTATCCATAGAAACAGAAAAACTACAGCACAATTCAGGCCCTTCGGCCCACAAAGCGGTGCCGAACGTGTCCCTACTCTAGAAATTACTAGCCTTACACATAACCCTCTATCTTATTCAGCTCCATGTAACTATCTAACAGGCTCCTGGAAGACCCTATTGTATTCGCCTCCACCACCATTTCTGGCAGCCCATTCCATGCACAACTGCTTTTTAAATGATACTATTGTTCCTGCCTCATCCACTTCCTCTGGCAGCTCGTTCCACATACTCACCACCCTCTGTGTGAAAATCTTGCCCCTCAGGACCCTTTTAAATCTTTTCCTCTCACCCTAAATCTATGCCCCTTTGTTTTGGACTCCCCTACCCTGGGGAAAAGACTGTTACCATCCACTTTATCTATGCCTCTCATAATGTTAAACATTTCTTTAAGGTTGCCCCTCATTCTCCTGCGTTCCAGGGAATAAGGACCCAGCCTGAACAACCTCGCCCTGTAACTCAGGCCCTCTAGCCCTGGAAACATCCTCGTAAAACTTTTCTGTGCTCTTTCCAGTTTAACCACGCCTTTCCAATAACAGGGTGACCAAAACTGTGCACTGTGCTCCAAGTGCGGCCTCACCAACATCTTATACAATTGCAACATAATATCTCATTTCCTATACTCAGTGCCCTGACTGATGAAAGCCAGCATGCCAAACATCTTTTTCACCACCCTGTCTACCTGTGATCCTGCTTTCAACAAACTATGCACTGGTACTCCTAGGTCCCTATGTTCCTTAGTGCCCTACCATTTATAGTACAAATCCTACTCTGGTTTGACTTTCCCAAATGTGTCACCTCACACTTATCTGTATTGAAATCCATTTGCCAATCCTCGGCCCACTTCCCTAACTGATCAAGATCCCCCTGTGACGTAGATAACCTTTTTCACTATCAACAACCCCTAATTTTGTGTCTTCTGCAACCTTGCTGATCAAGCCTTGTGCATTGACATCCAAATCATTTATATAAATAATGAATAACAAGGGTCCCCACACCAACCACTGCAGCACACCGCTAGTCACTGGCCTCCATTCCGAGACACAACCTTCAACCACGACCCTCTGCTTCCTACCTCCGAGCCAATTTTGAATCCACCTAACCAGCTCTCCCTGGATTCCATGGGACTGAACCTTCCAGACCAGCCTACCACGCAGGACCTTGTCGAAGGCCTAGCTAAATCCATATCGACAACATCCACTGCCCTACCCTCATCTACCCTTTTGGTTACCCCTTCAAAAAACTCTAAAAGTTTCATCAAACACTATGTCCCACACACAAATCCATGCTGTCTCTTCCTAATCAGACTCTATCTATCCAAATCCTGGTAGATCCTATCACCAAAATTCCCTCCAGTAACTTCCCCACTGCTAACGTCAGGCTGATCGGCCTGTTGTTCCCTGCCTTGTCCTTGCTACCCTTCCTAAACAACGGAACAACATTAGCCACATCCCAATCTTTGGGAACATCGTCAGTGGCTAACGATGAAGCAAAAATCTTTGCAAGGGCCTCCACAATTTCTTCTCTAGCCTCCCACAAAGTCCGAGGATGGACCTGATCAGGCTCTGGGGATGTAACCACCTTAATGCACTGTAAGGCAGCAAATACCTCCTCCCTGATAATATGAATGTTCCCCAAAACATGTCCAATTGTTTCCTTGATCCCTCGAGCAACCATGATTTTCTTCTCCGTAAACACCAGGGAGAAAGATTTTTTTTGAAATCCCACTGATCCTGTGGCTCAAGGCCCTACTGATCTCCAAGGGGACCTACTCTTTCCCTGGCCACCCTTTTCTCCTTATATAGCTATAGAACCTCTTAGGATTTTCCTTAACCTTACCAGCCAGGTCCTTCTCATACCCTTCTTTGCCCTCCTGATTTCCCTCTTGAGTATTCTTAATCTTTTTATAGTCATCAAAGGATTCACTCACCCCCAACCTCCTAAACACAATGTACGCTTCCTTCTTTTTCTTGACCAGAGCCTCACCACCTCTCATCAGCCAAGATTCCCTAAATTTACCAGGTTTACCCTTCACCCTAACAGGAACATGCTGCCCCTGGACTCTTGATATCACACTCTTAAAAGTCTCCCATGTTCCATTTGTTCCTTTCCCTTCAAACAGACTCACCCAATTGACCTCTGCTAGATCCTACCTAATTGCCCCAAAATTAGCCCTGCTCCAGTTTAGGACCCTGACCTGTGGACCTGTCCTATCCTTCTCCATCACCAGCTTGAACCTAATAAAATTAGGTCACAAGACCATAATTCTATTAGTTTTAAGATAGTGATCCCTGCAAACTAGTGATAGTGAACTAGTGCTCCCTGACTGCCCCTTCAGTTACCTGCCCTGCCTCGTTCCCCAGGAGAGGGTCCAGTATTGCACCTTCCTGAGTAGGGCCCTCTAGATATTGACTTGCAAAACTTTCCTGGGCACATTTCTTAAATTCAACCCCATCCAGGCCCTTAACACTCTGGGTTCCCAGTCAATACCATGAAATCCATTTCTAAATTAAATGTTAAATTAAAAATAATCTTTTTCCCAGGGTAGGAATGTTGATCCAGAGGGCACAGCTTTAAAGTGAGATGGGAGAGTTTAAAAGGGATGTGCAGGGCAGTTTTTTTTTTACAGAGAGATGGGTGGGTACCTGGAACAGGCTGCCCTGGGTTATAGGTGGAAGCAGATACAATAGTGGTAATCAGGGGGCTTTCAGATAGGCACATGAATATGCCAGGGATGTAGGGATATGGACATTGTGCAGGCAGAAGGGATTAGTTTAATTTGGCAACAAGGTCAGCACAGACATCGTGGGCCGAAAGGCCTGTTCATGTGCTGTACTGTTCCACATTCTTGAACATTTAATTTCCAATTGTCAGCACATCAACCACCTCAACCTCTCCACTCCCCTCTCCCACTCCAAACACAGTGCTCGCCACACTCTCTGCACCAATCCCAGCCTCATCACCAAACCCACAGACAAGAGCAGTGCCGTTGGAGTCTGGTGGACTGACCTGTACCTTGCAGAGGCCAGACAGCAGCTCTCAGATACCTCCCCAGGACCCCACCAACAAACACCAGGCCACCGTCTCCCGCATTGTCACAGATCTCATCACCTCAGGACATGTCCCCTCCACAGCCTCCAGCCTGGTGGTTCCCCAAACCCACACTGTCCATGTCTAGCTCTTATCCATGATCCACAAACAGGACTGCCCTGGTAGGCCCAATGTTCCTGCCTGCTCTTGCCCCGCTGAACTTACCTCCTCATACCTTGACTGCATCCTGTCCCCCTTGGCCAGTCCCTTCCCACCTACATCCAGGACACCTCACGTGCCCACCACCATTTTGACAACTTCCAATTCCCTTCCCCATGAACATCCAGTCCCCGTACACCTCCAGTCCCCATCAGGAAGGCCTTTGATCTCTCCTTTACTTTCTGGAACACAGATCCATCCAGTTCCCCTCCACTAACACCCTCCTCTGCCCGGCAGAATTTGTCCTTATCCTCAACAAATTCTCTTTTGGCTCCTCCCACTTTCTCCAGACCAAAAGTTTAGCCAAGGGCACTCGCCTGAGCCCCAGTTATGCCTGCCTTTCCATTGACTACATGGAGCAGTCCACGTTCCAAACCTATCCTAGCGCTGCTCCCAACTCTCTCTCCCCGACATCGATGACTGCATTGGTGCCATTTCCTGCACCCGTGCAGAACTCGTCAACTTTACCATCTTCACTACGAACTTCCACCCCGCCCTCAAATTCACCGTTTCTGACACTTCCCTCCCTTAATCTGTGTCTCTAATCTCAGTAGACAAACTATCCACTGAGATTTACTACAAACCCTCCGACTCCCACCCCATCTCTTGTAAGGACGTCATCCCTTTCTCTCAGTTTCTCTGTCTCCACCACAACTTTTCTCAGGCTTTCTGCTCCAACACATTTGAGATGTCCTCCTCCTTCTGGAAACATAGGTTCCCTTCTTCTGTAGTTGATGGACCCCTCACCCCTGGACATTCTCTCTTCTCCCCCCCCCGCCCCCAAACGGGCAGAATATCAAAACATTAAGAGCATGAACCACCAGGCACAAGGACAGCTTCTATCCCTCTGTTATCGGACTCTTGAACAGACCATAGAACTATAGAACACTACAGCACAGAAAGCAGGCCATTGGACCCTTCTAGTCTGTGCTGAAACATCATTCCGCTAGTCCCACTTACCTGCACCTAGTCCATAACCCTCCAGACCTCTCCCGTCCATGTATCTATCCAATTTACTCTTAAAACTTAAGAGTGTGCCCACATTTACTACATCAGATGGCAGCCCGTTCCATACTCCCACCACTCTCTGAGTGAAGAAGTTCCCCTAATGTTCCCCCTAAACCTTTCCCCTTTCACCCTAAAGCCATGTACTCTTGTACTTATCTCTCCTAATCTAGGTGGAAAGAGCCTACTTGCATTAACTCTGTCTATGCCCCTCATAACTTTGTAAACCTCTATCAAATCTCCCCTCAGTCTTCTACGCTCCAAGGAATAAAGTCCTAACCTGTTCAATCTTTCCCTGTAACTCAACTCCTGAAGACCCGGAAACATTCCAGTAAATTTCCTCTGCACTCTTTCAATCTTACTGATATCCTTCCTATAGTTAGGTGACCAGAACCGCACACAATACTGCAAATTTGGCCTCACCAATGACTTATACAACCTCACCATAACATCCCAACTCCTATACTCAATACTTTGATTTCTGAATGCCAGGATGCCAAAAGCCTTTTTTACAACCCTGTCTACCTGTGACTCTACTTTCAGGGAATTTTGTATCTGAGCTCCCAGATCCCTTTGTTCCTCTGCACTCCTCAGTGCCCTACCATTTACTGTGCACGTCCTACCTTGATTTGTCCTTCCAGACCTCTTGTTATCCTGGATATCTTGTTACCACCTTCGTTACAGCCTGAAGCTCCAACCCTGCAAACACTGCAAAACAGCAGAGGATCTGGCTTCAGATGTGAATTCAGTAAAAGTAAGAATGACACAAAATAGGACTTTCACATTAACTGTCATGTAATTGACACTTTGTGCGCTGTACATACAAGTCGTTTTAAACAGGAATGGCACTACATTTGGAACGGGAATGGCAGCATTCAAACTTCATCAGAAAATAAAATCAGATCAGTGTAGCAGCATGCAACAGGTTGGTTTGGTTGATGGATTCAGAGTCAATGACTTACTGGTGAAATTGCATTACCGTCTCAGAACTGATCTGACTTACAACGATTGAAATTCAAGTTCACAGACAACTGTTAGAAATATATTGCAGGACTGAGAGATGTTATCAATAAATGCTCAGCTCCCACAGACTCATGGTACTAAGAAGATCATTTATTTAAGATAAATTATGGCCACAACATTAACACACTTTCTTTTTAGAAACATAGAAAACCTACAGCACATACAGGCCATTCGGCCCACAAAGTTGTGTTGAACATGTCCCTACCTTGGACCCGCTGCTCTAACAGCTCTCCAGGCCGATTCTGTAGGAAAAAGCCCGCGAAAACACTCAAACGTTTTAAATAGTCTGCCCGTACCTGACAGGGACCCACTGCTCCAACGGCTCTCCAGGCCGATTCTGTAAGTTTATTAATAAAATCAAGTTTTATAGTATCTCTATTGTGTCTCCATTGTGGTCGACGTTAATGCAAGACAGGATCCAACTTTTGATGTCAAAACAAATTCACAATCTTCACCTCACAGTGACTGCTTTCTGCAACAAATGGACTCAGGGTTGGGGAGGGGGGAGCAAATTTTATGTCAGGACTGTGCTTGAAGGAAACTATTGCATGCAGTTCTGCTTTTCCCATTACAAGAAGGATGCAGAAGCTTTGGAGCAGGTGCAGAAGTTCACCAGGATGTTGTGTGGATTGGAAGGTATTAGCTGCAAGGAGAGGTTGGACCAACTTGGATTGTTTTCTCTGAAGTGTCAGAGGCTGAGGGGAGATCTGATTGATGTTTATAAAATTATGAGAGGCACAGATAGGGTAGGCAGAATCTTTTTCGTAGGGTTGAAATGTCAAATACTAGAGGACATAGCTTTAAGGTGAGGAGGGAAATTTTAAAGGGGATGTGCAGGGTAAGTTTTTATACAAAGAGCGGTGGGTGCCCAGAATGTGCTGCCAGGCAGGGTAGGTTTTTATACAAAGAGCAGTGGGTGCCCAGAATGTGCTGCCAGGCAGGGTAGGTTTTTATACAAAGAGCAGTGCGTGCCCAGAATGCGCTGCCACGAAGGGTAGGTTTTTATACAAAGAGCGGTGGGTGCCCAGAATGCGCTGCCAGGCAGGGTAGGTTTTTATACAAAGAGCAGTGGGTGCCCAGAATGTGCTGCCAGGCAGGGTAGGTTTTTATACAAAGAGCGGTGGGTGCCCAGAATGCGCTGCCAGGCAGGGTAGGTTTTTATACAAAGAGCAGTGGGTGCCCAGAATGCGCTGCCAGGCAGGGTAGGCGCTGCCAGGCAGTGTAGGTTTTTATACAAAGAGCGGTGGGTGCCCAGAATGCGCTGCCAGGCAGGGTAGGCGCTGCCAGGCAGTGTAGGTTTTTATACAAAGAGCGGTGGGTGCCCAGAATGTGCTGCCAGGCAGGGTAGGTTTTTATACAAAGTGCGGTGGGTGCCCAGAATGTGTTGCCAGGGGTGGTGGTGGAAACAGACGTGGCATTGCAGAAGCTTTTAGATAGGCACCTGAATGTACATAGAATGGAGGGATATGGATTATGGACAGGCAGAAGGGATTAGATGAATTTGGTCACATGGTCACATGGTCGGCACAGACATAGTACTGTACTGTTCTGTGTTCCGTGAATCACTGGCAAGATGACTGCACAGGGACATAAGTTCAGAATCCCAGAGCACAGTTCCTACCCTGCTGATAGTGAAAGGGTAATCGGCTGGGCTGGAAATTTAGACCTTTTAAAGCATCTTCAAAAGGGAAACAGACAGCAAGATTTTGTTAGGGGAAGATCCAGTCTGAACATCGAAAAATTTGATCAAATTTTCTGAACAGGTAACATTTATTGAAGAGAGCACTGCTGTTGATGGATTACAGTAAGGTCTTTGACTAGGTCGCAAATGGGAGACTGATTCCAAAGGTTAAGGTCCATAGATCCAAGGAGAGTAGGCAAATTGGATCCAAAATCAGCTCGATAATAGATGGCAGAAGATGATGGTGGAGGGTTGTGTTTCTGGTTGGAAGTCTGTGACCAATGTTGTACCACAGGGATCAGTTCTGGGACCCTGACAGTTTGTTATATACATTGACAAGTTGGATATCAGTGCAGAAGGTTCAATTAGTAAGTTTTGCTGATGACCCAGAAACATGGTGCTGATGACACTGAGGGACTGTCACAGGGAGACATGTTTCATCAAGTTGAGTTTACTGTCATGTGCAGAGGTACGGTGAGGTACAGGTACAGTGATAAACTTGCTTGCAGCAGCATCACAGGCACGTAGGTACAGACAGCACACAGAATATAACTTATACCAGACAGTGAAGAAAGTGTGCGAAACAAGACATTAGTGCAAAAAAAACACAATGAGAGACAAGTCCATGATATTGCAAGAGGTGGTCTGTCATGTTCAGTTGCTGAGGTAGGGTTAGGGTTGTGCAGGCTGCAGGAAAGTAGCTGTTCCTGTACCTAGTGGGGTCGGACTTCAGGCTTCTGTACCTCCTGCCTGATGGTAGCAGTAAGAAGAGGGCATGACCCGGATGGCAGGGATCCTCAAGGATAGATGTCGCCTTCTTGAGGCAGCACCTCATGTAGATGCTGTCATTGGTGTGGAGAGCGATGCCCATGACGGACCGAGTTGTGTCCACGACTCAACAAGGTCCCTCACAGGAGGTTCATCCAGACAACTGAGCTGCATGGGATCCACTGTGACTTGGCCCTTTGGATTCAGAATTGGCTTGTCCATAGAGGACAGAGGGTAGTGGTCAATGGGTAAATTGGTTTATATTGTCATATGTACTGACGTAGAGTGAAAAAGTCTGTTTTGCCTGTCATCCATAGAGATAATTTCAATACATCTGTACATTAAGGTACATAAAATAAAATATAATGTACATAAAGCAAAACAATACAAAATGGAGAATAAAGTGTTACAGAAAGTGCAGTGCAGGTAGACAATAAGGTGCAAGGTCATGCTGAGATAGGTTGTGAGGTCAAGAGTCTATCTCAACGTACTAGGGAACCGTTCAATAGTTATATAACAACGGGATAGAAGCTGTTCTTGAGCCTGGTGGTATATGCTTTCAGGTTGTTGTATCTTCTGCCCAATGGGAGAGGGAGGAAGAGAGAATATCCGGTGTGGGTGGGGTCTTTGATTATGTTGGCTGTTTTACCGAGGCAGTGAGAAGTATAAACAGAGTCCATGGAGGGGAGGCTGGTTTCCGTGATGTGCTGAGCTGTGTCCATAACTCTCTGCAGTTTCATGCAGTCCTGGGCAGAGCAGTTGCCGTACCAATTGCCATGATGCTTCTGGATAGGATGCTTTCTATGGTGCATCTATAAAAATTGGTGAGTGTCAACAGGAACATGTCAAATTTCTTTAGCTGATGAGCTTTCTTGACCGTGGCGTCTACGTGGTTGGACCAGGACAGGCTCTTGGTGATGTTTACTCCTAGGAACTTGAGGATCTCAACCAACTTGAGCTCAGCACCGTTGATGTAGACAGGAGCATGGGCACCAACTCATCATTATTTGAGATACAGCCTACCTCGGTGGTATCATCTGCAAACTTGTAGATGGAGCTAGAACAGAATCTGGCGATGCAGTCGTGAGTGTATAGGGAGTGGAGTAGAGGGCTGAGGACACAGCCTTGTGGGGCACCAGTGTTGAGAGTAATCGTGGCAGACATGTTGCTGACTATCCTCACTAATTGTGTTCTGTTGGTCAGGAAGTCAAGGATTCAGCTGCAGAGGGAGGTGTTGGGTCCCAGGTCTCAGTTTGGTGATGAGTTTGCTTGGAATTATAGTATTGAAGGCGGAGCTGTAGTCAATAAACAATAGTCTAATGTAGGTGTCTTTACTGTCCAGATGCTCCAGAGCTGAGTGCAGTGCCAGGGAGATGACTCCCGCTGTAGACCTGTTTTAAGCGGTAGGTGAATTGTAGTGGGTCGAGATTGTCTGGGAGGCCGGAGTTAATACATGCCATGATTAGCCTCTCGAAGCACTTCATGAAGGCATGTTACCTTGTATTTCTTCAGTACTGGGATGATAGTTGTCGTCTTAAAGCAGGTGGGAACCTCAGATTGAAGTAGAGTCATAGAATCATGGAAACAGGCCCTTCAGCCTAACACATCCATGCCGACTGTGTTGCCCAGCGAGCTATTCCCATATGCCTGCGTTTGGCCCATAGCCCTCTAAACCTCTCCTATCCATTTACTTATTAAATTTTTTTTTAATTTATTAAATTTAAATTTTAAATTTTATTTACAGCGTGGTAAAGGCCCTTCTGGCCCAACGAGTCTGCGCCGCCCATTTTCACTTACCCGTATGTCTTTGCAATGTGGGAGGAGACCGGAGCACCCGGAGGAAACCCACGCAGACACAGGAGAACATACAATCTCCTTACAGACAGCGACGGAAATCGAACCCCGATCGCTAACACTCTAATGGCTTTTAAACATTGCTGATGTGCCTGCCTCAACTACTATTTCTGGCAGCTTGTTCCCAATACGCACCACCCTTTGTGTGAAGAAGCTGCCCCTGATGTCCCTTTTAAATCTCTTGCCTCTGATCTTAAACCTATGCCCTCTTGGTTTTAGCCCCCCGCCCGGGGAAAAAGACCATGTGCTTTCACCCTGTCTCTGCCCCTCATGATCTTATATACTTCGATCAGGTCACCCCTCAATCTCCTACATTCCAGGGAATAAAGTCCTAGTCTACACAACTCTCCTTGTAACTCAGGCCCCCAAGTCCAGGCAACATCCTGGTAAATCTTTTCTGCGCTCTTTCTAGTTTAATAACATCTTTACCGCAACAGGGTGACCAAAACTGCGCACAGTACTGCAAGTATTGGTTTATTATTGTCACTTGTACCGAGGTACAGTGAAAAGCTTTTCTTACAAACTGATCGTACAGGTCAATTCATTACACAGTGCAGTTACATTGGGATAGTACAGAGTGCATTGATGTAGTACAGATAAAAACAGTAACGGTACAGAGTAAAGTGTCACAGCTACAGAGAAAGTGCAGTGCAATAAGGTGCAAGGTCACAACAAGGTAGATCATGAGGTCATAGTCCATCTCATTGTATAAGGGAGCCGTTCAATAGTCTTATCACAGTGGTTTGGAAGCTGTCCTTAAGTCTGGTGGTACGTGCCCTCAAGGTCCTGTATCTTCTACCCGATGGAAGAGGAGAGAAGAGAGAATGACCCGGATGAGTGGGGTCTTTGATTATGCTGGCTGCTACACCAAGACAACGAGAGATAAAGACAGAGTCCAAGGAGGGGAGGCTGGTGTCCATGATGCGCTGGGCTGTGTCCACAACTCTCTGCAGGTTCTTGCGGTCCTGGGCAGAGCAGTTGCCGTACCAAGCCATGATATGTCCAGATAGGATGCTTTCTATGGTGCATTGGTAAAAGTTGGTGAGAGTCGAAGGGGACAAACCAAATTTCTTTAGCCTCCTGAGGAAGTAGAGGTGCTGGTGAGCTTTCTTGGTTGTGGATTCTCCGTGATTTGACCAGGACAGGCTGTTGGTGATGTTCACACCGAGGAACTTGAAGCTCTCAACCCTCTCGACCTCAGCACCATTGATGTAGACAGGTGCATGTACACCACCCCCTTTCCTGAAGTCAATGACCAGCTCTTTGTTTTGTTGACATTGAGGGAAAAGTTGTTGTCGTGACACCATTCCACTAAGCTCTCTATCTCCTTCTGTACTCCTCGCTGTTTGAGATACGGCCTACAACGGTGGTATCATCTGCAGACTTGTAGATGGAGTTAGAGCGGAACCTGGCCACACAGTCATGAGTGTATAGGGAGTAGAGTAGAGGGCTGAGGACGCAGCCCTGTGGGACACCAGTGTTGAGAATAATCGTGCCGGAGGTATTGCTGCCTATCCTCACTGATTGCAGTCTGTTTGTTAGAAAGTCAAGGATCCAGTTACAGAGGGAGGTGTTGAGTCCTAGGTCTTGGAGTTTGGAGATGAGCTTGCTTGAAATTATTGTATTGAAGGAAGAACTGTAGTCAATAAACAATAGTCTAACGTAGGTGTCTTTACTGTCCAGATGCTCCAGAGCTGAGTGTAGGGCCAGGGAGATGGCATCTGCTGTAGACCTGTTTCGGCAATAGGCGAATTGCAATGGGTCCAGGTTGTCTGGGAGGCCGAAGTTGATGTGTGGATGTCAGAGCCGCTGGTCGGTAGTCTTTGAGGCATGTTACCTTGCCTCACCAACGTCTTATATCACTGCAACATAACCTCCCAACTTCAATACTCAGTGCCCTGACTGATGAATGCCAGCATGTCAAACACCTTCTTCACCACTTTCAGCAAACTATGCACTTGCCCTCCGAGGTCCCTCCTTTTCGTAGGGCCCCTCTCCACAGGGCCCTACCATTAACTGTATAAATCCTTCCCTGGTATGATATCCCAAAATGTAATTCCTCACATTTACCTGGATTGAAAACCATTTGTCAATCCTCAACCCACAGACCCAGACGATCAAGATATTTCTGTAAATTTTCATAACCTTCCATACTATCTACAACGCCAACTGTTTTAGTATCATCCGCAGACTTACTAACTGTGCCTTGTACATTCACATCCAGATCGTTTACCTGAATTACAAACAACAAAGGTCCCAGCACCGACCCCTGTGGCACAAAAGGCACATGCCTCCAGTCTAAGAAACAACCCTCAACCATCACCCTCTGCTTCCTACCACTGAGCCAATTATGAATCCAATCCACTATCTTCTCCTGGATCCCATGCGATCTCTCCTGCCATGAGGGACCTTGTCAAAGGCCTTACTAAAGTCCATATAGACAACATCCACTGCCCTACCCTCATCCACCCTCTTGGTTACCTCTTCAAAACTCCAAGAGATTTGTCAGACATGATTTCCCACACAAAAGCATGATGACTGTCCTGAATCAGACGATGTCTCTCCAAATGTTGGTAGATTGTGTCCCTCAGAATCCCCTCCAGCAATTTACCCACTACCGATCTCACACTCACCGGCCTGTCATTTCCTGACTTGTTTTTGCTCCCCTTTTTGAACAATGGTACCACATTCACCACTCTCTAGTCCTCCAGAACCTCACCTGTGGCCAGCGATGGAGAAAAAGTCTCTGCAAGGGCCTCTGCAATTTCTCCTCCAGCTTCCCACAAGGTCCGAGAATGCACCAGGTCAGGCCCTGGGGATTTATCCATCTTAATGCACTTTAAGGCCTCCAATGCCTCCTCCCTGCTAATCTGTATGTGGTCTAAGACATAGAATCACAGAGAGTCATAGAGCACTACAGCACAGAAACAGGCCCTTCAGCCCATCTAATCCCTGCCAGCCTGGTTCTCTGCCAAGTTCCATCTGCCTGCACCTGGACCATATGCCTCCAAACCCCTCCCATCCATGTACCTATCCAAACCACTCTTAAATGTTACGATTGAACCTTTCCACTGGCAGCTCATTCCACACTCACACCACCCTCTGAGTGAAGAAGCTCCCCCTCTGATTCCCCTTAAATATTTCAAACTGATGCCCTCTAGTTCTAGTCTCACCCAACCTGAGGGGAAACAGCTTGCATGCATTCACCCTATCTATACCCCTCATAATTTTGCATACCTTTATAAGATCTCCCTCCTTTCTCCTGCACTTCAAGGAATAAAGTCCTAACTTGGAGTATTGTGTTCAGTTCTGGTTGCCTCATCATAGGAAGGATGTGGAAGCTTTAGAGAGGGTGCAGAGGAGATTTATCAGGATGTTGCCTGGATTGGAGAGCATGTCTTACGAGGATAGGTTGAGTGAGCTGGGGCTTTTCTCTTTGGAGAGAAGGAGGATGAGAGGGGACTTGATAGAGGTGCACACGATGATAAGAGGCGTAGAACGAGTGGACAGTCAGAGACTTTTTCCCAGGGTGAAAATGGCTAACACAAGGGGACATAATTTTAAGGTGATTGGAGGAAGGTATCAGGGGGATGTCAGAGGTAAATTTTTTTACACAAAATGGTGGGTGTGTGGAACACACTGCCGGCAGAGGTTGTGGGGGCAGATACATTAGAGACATTTAAGAAACTCTTAGATAGTCACATGAATGATAGAAAAATGGAGGGCTATGTGGGAGGGAAGGGTTAGATAGATCTTAGAGCAGGATAAAATGTCGGCACAATATCGTGGGCTGAAGGGCCTGTACTGTGCTGTAATGTCCTATGTTCTATTCAACCTATCCCTGTAACTCAGGTCCTCAAGTCCCGGCAACATCCATGTGAATTTTCTCTCCACCCTTTCAGCTCCTGCAGGTAGGTGACCAGAACTGCACACAGTACTCTAAATTCGGCCTCATCAACGCCTTTTACAAATTCAACATAACATCCCAACTCCTGTACTCAATGCCCTGATTTATGAAGACCAATGTGCCAAAAGCTCTCTTTATTACCCTATCTACCTGTGATGCCACTTTCAAGGAATTATGAATCTGTATTCCCAGGTCCCGTTATTCTACCGCACACCTCAATGCCCTACCATTCACTGTGTAAGTCTTACCCTGGTTTGTCCTACCAAAGTGCATTACCTCACACTTGTCCCCATTAAATTCCAGCTGCCAAATTTCAGCCCATTTTCCCAGCTGGTCAAGATCACGCTGCAAGCTTTGATAGCTTTCCTCGCTGTCCACTACACCCCCAATCTTGGTGTCATCTGCAAATTTGCTGATGTGGTTTACCACACTATTATCTGAATCATTAATATAGATGATAAACAACAACGGAGCCAGCACTGATCCCTGTGGCACACCACTAGTCACAGGCCTCGAATCAGGGAGACAACCGTCTACTACCACTCTCTGGCTTCTCCCGCTAAGCCAATGTTGAATCCAATTGACTACTTCATCCTCAATGCCAAGCAACTTAAACTTCTGGACCAGCCTCCCATGCGGGACTTTGTCAAAGGCCTTGCTAAAGTCCATGGAGACAACGTCCACCACCTTCCTGTCATCAAACTTCCTGGTAACCTCCTCGAGAAACTCTATTAGATTGGTTAGACATGACCTACCATGCACAAAGCCACGTTGACTGTCCCTAGTCAGGCCCCGTCTATCCAAATACTTAGTCCCTCAGAATACCTTCCAATAATTTACCCATGACTGACATCAGGCTCACCGGCCTATAATTTCCCTGCTTTTTCTCAGAGCCTTTCTTGAACAATGGAACAACATTAGCTATCCTCCAGTCCTCTGGCACCTCACCTGTGCTAAGGACATGTTAAATATCTCTGCCAGGGACCCTGCAATTTCTGCACTAGCCTCCAGCGAGAAGGTCCAAGGGGACATCTCGTCAGGCCCTGGGGATTTATCCACCTTGATTCACCTCAAGACAGCCAGCACCTCCTCTTCTGTAATCTGGATACGGTCCATGACCTCACTACTCTTTTTCCTCAGTTCTATAGACTCTGTGTCTGTTTCCCGAGTAAACACAGATGCAAAAAATCAATTTAAAATCTCCCCCATCTCTTTCGGCTCCATGCATAGATAACCACACTGATCTTCAAGAGGACCAATTTTGCCCCTTGCTACCCTTTTGCTCTCAATATAGCTGAGGAAACCTTTGGGATTTTCTTTCACCATCTGCCCAAGCAACCTCATGTCCTCTTTTAGCCCTCCTCATTTCTCTTAACTGTTCCCTTGCATTTCTTATACTCCTCAAATGCCTCATTTGATCCTAACTGCTTATACTTGATGCACACCTTTTGTTTTTACCAAGGACTCAATATCCCTCGACAACCAAGGTCCCCTAAACCTGTTAGCCTGTCACCACTCATTTCCCCCACTTCCTTACCTTCCATCATTTTCTCCACACTAAAAACTGAAGAGAAATATTCATCAAAAATCTCCCCCATTTCCTTTGGTTTCACACACAGACGGTCATGCTGGCGACCTATCCTTTCCCTCGCCACCCTTTTACTCTTAATATATCGATAGAATCTCTTGGGATTTTGTCTCACCTTCCCTGCCAGATCCTTCTCATGTCCTCTTTTAGCCCTCCTAACTTCTCTCTAAGTGCAGTCCTACACTTCTTGTGGTCATCAAAAGATTCACCAGTTCCCAACTGCTTATACACAGTGTATGGCTCCCTCTTTTCCTTAACCAGAGCCTCAATGTCTCTCGTCATCCAGGGTTCCTGAAACCCACCAGCCTTGCCCTGCACCCTAACACGAACATGCAGGCCCTGAACTCTTGACATCCCACATTTAAAGGCCTCCCACTTGGCAGACACTCCTTTCCCTGGAAATAATCTCGCCCAGTCAATTTCTGCAAGATCCCACTGAATGGCTCCAAAATTTGCTCTGTCCCACTTCAGTTCATTTGCTCTCCCCACCCACGCTGACCCCCTGGCACTTTCCCCTACAACCACAGCAGGTACAACCGTCCTTGCACCTCCTCCCTCGCCACAATCCAGGGACCTGAACAGTCCTTCCAGGTGAGGCAAAGGTTCTCCTGCACCTCCTCCAACCTCGTCCACTGCATCCGGTGCTTCCGATGCGGCCTCATCTACACTGGCGAGACCAAGGACAGACTGGGCGACCCGTTTACAGAGCACCTGCGCTCTGTCCACAGTGACAATCCCGAGCTCCCAGTCACCAGTCATTTCAGCTCCCCTCCCTATTCCCACACCGACCTGTCTGTCCTCGGCCTTCCCCACTGCCAGGGTGAGGCCCAACGCACACAAGAGGAACAACGCCTGGTACTCCCCCTGGAGACGCTGCAACCCAAGTTCATGGACGTTGAATTTTCCAATTTCAGGCGACCTTACCTCCCACGTTCCCCTCTTTCTCTCCTGATCTACCTCGGGTCCTTCCATTTTTGTCCCCTTTCCCATCCCTCCCCTTCAACCCTCCCATTACCCATTTTCATTCCCCTCCCCCCCGGTTCCATCCACCCACCTACCCACACACTTCGCCCACCGGCTCCCTCCCCCAACCTCCCCATCTGGTTCCATCTGCCTTACACCTCTCCCTGAATGGTTCCCAATATCACCTTCCTCACACCAGAGTCCAGCACTGGTAGCCCTTGTGTTTCTGCTTATCTCCCTCCCAACTGTCTCCACCTCCACCTGCCTCCATCTTCCAGTTGGTCTTGTCTGCCTCCATTTACCCCCCCCCCCCCACCACCTGCCTGTCTTCCAACTCCACCCCTCCCTCTCCCCGACCTGGCTCCACCTGCCCATCATCCTTTCCCCCCCCCCCCCCCCCCCACGGTCCACCAATCACCTCGGGCCCCTGCCTCTCCCCTCCCCCTCTCCTCCCTACACCGGCCACCTTTCTTCTGCACTCTCAGTCCTGATGCTGGGTAGCGACCCGAATTATCGGCAGTCCCTCTCCTCCCACGGATGCCCCTCAACCCGCTGAGTTCCTCCAGCAAATTGTTTTTTGCAATTAGATAGTAGAAGTAGACAGGGTGGTTTTTTCAGACTGGAGGCGTGTGCCCGCAGGGATTGGTGCTTGGTCCCCCGTTGCTTGTCGTCTATATTAACGATTTGGATGAGAATGTAGGTGGCGTGGTCAGTGAGTTTGTGGATGGCGCCAGCATTGGTGGTGTGATGGACAGTGAAGAAGCTTGTCGAAGGCTACAACGGTCTAGACCAACTGGGAAAGTAGGCAAATGGAATTTAACTCAGAGATGAATTTTGGGAAGATAAACCAGGGTAGGACACACACAGTGAATGACAGGGTCCTTGGGAGTGTCGTAGACCAGAGGGGTGAAAGTTCATAGCTCCCTGAAAGTGGCGACACAGGTAGACAGTGTGGTGAAGAAGGCTCTTGGCATGCTGGCTTTCATCGGTCAGGGCAGGTCAAGTAGGGTCATCATGTTACAGCTGTAACATTGGTGAGAGGGCACCCGGAGTACTGTGTGCATTTCTGGTTACCATACTGTAGGAAGGATGTGACTAAGCTGGAGAGGGTGCAGGAAAGATCCACGTGGATGTTGCTGGGACTGGAGGGCTTGACTCATAAGGAGAGACTGGATGGGCTGCCACTGTTTTCCCTGGGACCTTGTCGAGGGTTTTAAAACCAGGAGAGGCCCAGATAAGATGGATTGTTACAGTCCTTTTCCCAGGGTAGGGGAGTCTAAAACCAGAGGACACCGGCATAAAGTGAGAGGGGAAAGGTTTAAAAGGGACCTGAGGGGGAGGTGTTTCACTCAGAGGGTGGTTGGTGTGTGGAACGAGCTGCCAGAGGAAGTGGCAGAGGTGGGTACAGTTACAACATTTTTAAGACATTTGGACAGATACACGGATAGGAAAGGTTTGGAGGGTTATGGGCCAAACGCAAACAAGTGGGGTCAGGAAGGGACCTTGTTCGGCAGAGACGAGATGGGTTGAAGGGCCTGTTTCCGTGCTGTTCTCCCTGTGTTCTGTGGATAGATTGTCCTCTGCTTTCCCAAGTCTGACAATGGAGCTGGGTCCTTATTACCATTCTGTCGAAGAGAAGATTGCATTTTCTCTGATACCCGATGCATTTCCAGTGGAAGGTGTTTATGGTCACACAGAACCAGTGGGTGGCACAGCGGCACAGCCAGTATAACTGCTGCCTCACTGCACCAGCGATCCAGGTTCAATCCTGACATCCGGTGCTGTCTGGGTGGAGTTTCCTCACTCTCCTGGTGACTGTGTGTGTTTCTTATGGTGACTCAGGTTTCCTTCCACAGCCTGAAGATGTGGATTGGGAGGGTAATTGGCTGCTGTAAATTGCCCCAAGTGTGCAGGTGAGTGAGACAATCTGGGGGATTGGCAGTAATGTAGAGTCACAGAGTCATCCACCACTTCTGCTGGCAGCTCGTTCCACACTCACACCACCCTCTGAGTGAGGTAGTTCCCCCTCAGGTTCCCCTTAAATATTTCACCTTTCAACCTAAACATATGACTTCTAGCTCTAGTCTCTCACAACCTCTATAAGATCTCCCCTCATTCTCCTGCACTCCAGAGAATAAAGTCCTAACTTATTCACCTTTTGCTGTAACTCAGGTGTAAATTTTCTCTGCAATCTTTCAAGCTTATTGATATCTTTCCTGTAGGTAGGTGACCAGAACTGCACACAATGCTTCAGATCCGGCCTCACCAATGTCTTGTACAAGTTCAACATAACATCCCAACTCCTGTACTCAGTGCCCTGATTTATGAAGGCCAATATGCCAAAAGCTCTCTTTATGACCCTATCTACCTGTGATGCCACTTTCAAGGAACTCTGGATCTGTATTCCCAGGTCCCTTAGTTCTACCACACACCTCAGTGCCCTACCATTCACTGTGAAATTCTTACCCTGGTTTGTCCTCCCAAAATGCAACACCTCACACTTGTCTGCCATTTTTCAGCCCATTTTCCCAGCTGATTAAGATCTCTCTGAAATCCTGATAACCATCTTCACGTCAACGACATCACCTATTTTAGTGTCATCTGCAAACTTACTAACCATGCCTTGTACATCCTCAACCAAATCATTGATGTAGATGACAAACAGCAATGGTTCCAGCACTGAGCCCTGGGGAACACCACTAGTCACGGGCCTCCATTCTGAAAAACAACCTTCCACCATCACCCTCTACTTCCAACCATCAAGCCAATTGTGTATCCAATTAGCCAGCTCTCCCTGGATCCCATGTGATCTAACTTTCCATAGCAGCCTGCCATGTGGAACTTTATCAAAGGCCTTACTGAAGCCTGCATAGACTGCAGCTCTCGGCAATACTCCAGATGTGGCTTAACCAGAGTTTTATAAAGCTGCAACATAACTTCCTGACTCTTGAACTCATTGCTTCAACTGATAAAGGCAAGCACGCTGTATGGCTTCTTTACCACCCTATCAACCTGTGCAGCCACTTTCAGGGAGCTATGGACTTGGATCTCAAGATCCCTCCATACATCAACACTCCACCCTAGCACCCGGGAGGCAACACACCATCCTGGCATCTCTTCTGTGACGACAGAATCTCCTGTCTGTCCCCATAATTATTAAGTCTCCTGTCACTATTGCTCTGCCTGACTTCACCCTTCCCCACTGAGCCTCAGAGCCGGCCACAGTGCCACTGACCTGGCTGCTGCTGCTGTGCCCTGAATAGTCATCTCACCTGGCAGTATCCAAAGGGGATTCCTGCACTGCCTGCCATCTCGTTCTACCTCTGGTCACCCAACTATCTGCTGCCTGCATCTTAGGTGTGACTACCTCACTGAAACTCTTGTCTCTGATGCTCTCAGCATCCTGGATGATCCTAAGTACATCCAACTGCAGCTCCAGTTCCTTAGTAGGGTCAGTCAGGAGCTGCAGCTGGGTGCACTTCCCAGGGGTGTAGTCCTCAGTGACACTTGGAGTCTCCCTGATCTCCCACATCCTGCAGGAGAAGCATGTCATTGCTCAAACTGACATCCCAGCTACTCTAATAGGCAGAGTAATTCACCTTACCTGCACTTACCCAATTTCTCTGCTTAGCCTTCTCTCACAGAAGTCTCCTGAGGCAAAGCCTCAGCACTTATACTCAACCACAGAATTCACAGCTCCAACACAGTCACTCCTAAAAATGGTCACTCCGCCTGGAGCCTGCCTCCCTTTTATACCTGCAAACAACTTTTAAAACGCTGTTGGCTCCTCCCCTCTGCTGCTAAGGATCACCCAGGTTTCCATGTGTTGATGAAATATGATGGAATTTGACTCTGCGTTGGACTCTGAACTGGGATCTCAACAAAGGAAGGCAACAGAGGCTGTGATGGATTGGGAGAACAGGTGGACAATGGTTCACATTGAGGAAAGTAATGTACAAGTTTCAAAAGAAATATTTTCCTCTCAGGTAAAACAATTCAACAGGAAAAGCAGCTGAGAAAAGATCAAAGATAGTGTTAAACCAAAGGAAGAAATGACAAATTTGCCAGAAGTAGCGGTTGGCCTGAGATTGGGAGTATTTTAAAACTCAGTAAATGAGCACTGAGAAACTGACAAAGGAAGCAAATCAGAAACTGAGAGTGGACCAGGAAGAAATATAAAAGGAAGATGCATCAGAGAGAAAAGCCTCACCATGGTAAATGAGAGCACCTTAGAGACAGACAGGAGGACTGATCATGGGAAATAGGGAAATGATGGAGTTTCATTTTACAGGAGCGAGAGCAGGAAGCAGTTTGGAGAGCAAGCCTCGATGCTGAGCTAATCGGGATAACTGGGCAACAGCAGCCAATAAAAAGAAGGAAAGCTCAAGCAGACCGGCCATTGGAGGAGTGGCTCAGTGTCAGAGTGGGACCTTGGGGCTTTGGCTCGAGAGGCTTCGGCGTGAAGAGGCGGAGGAGGTGAGCGGAGGAGAACGCTGAAGTAGTGACAAATCTCACTTATAATTCATAGATCCATAGACTTGTACAGCACGGAAACAGGCACATCAGCCCAAATCGTCCAAGCTGACCAAGTCACCTACCTATGCTAATCACATCTGCCTGCATTTGGCCCAATTCCCTCTGAAGCTTTCCTATCCATGAACCTGTCCAAATGTCTTTTATACGTTGGAATTGTACCTACCATTTCCTCTGGTAGCTCGTTCCACATACCCACCACCCTCTGTGTGAAACACTTGCCCCTCAGGTCCCTTTAAATCTTTCCCCTCTCACCTTCAACCTCTGCCCTCTAGTTTTAGACTCCCCTACCCCAGGAGAAAGACTGTCACCATCCACCTTATCTATGTCCCACATGATTCGAAAACCTCCACAGGGTCACCCCTCAGCCTCTTTTGCTCCAGGGAGCACAGTCTCAGCCTGTCCAGTCTCTCCTTCTCACTCAACCCCTACAGTCCCGGCAACATTCCTGTGAAACTTTCTGCAACCTCTCTGGCTTAACCCAAAACTTTCTGTTGTGTGACAAGCAGAATTGCACACAGTACTTAGTGGAGTTATTGGTATTGGTTTATTATTGTCACTTGTACCGACGTACAGTGAAAAGCTTGTCTTACAAACCGATCGTACCGGTCAATTCATTACACAGTGTAGTTACATTGGGATAGTACAGAGTGCATTGAGGTAGTACAGGTAAAAAGAGTAACAGTACAGAGTAAAGTGTCACAGCTGCAGAGAAAGTGCAGTGCAATAAGGTGCAAGGTCGCAAAAAGGTAGATCGTAAAGTCATAGTCCATCTCATTGTATAAGGGAACTGTTCAATAGTCTTATCTCAGTGGGGTAGAAGCTGTCCTTGAGCCTGGTGGTACGTCCCCTCAGGCTCCTGTATCTTCTACCTGATGGAAGAGGAGGAGAGAATGTCCCAGGTGGTCGGGGTCTTTGATTATGCTGGCTGCTTCGAGAGTCCAAGGAGGGGAGGCTGGTGTCCATGATGTGCTGGGCTGTGTCCACAACTCTCTGCAGTTTCTTGCGGTCCTGGGCAGAGCAGTTGCCATACCAAGCTGTAATACATCCAGATAGGATGCTTTCTATGGTGCATCGGTAAAAGTTAGTGAGAGTCAAAGGGGACAAACCAAATTTCTTTAGCCTCCTGAAGAAGTAGAGGCTCTGGTGAGCTTTCTTGGCTGTGGCTTCTACATGATTTGACCAGGACAGGCTGTTGGTGATGTTTACTCCCAGGAACTTGAAGCTGTCAACCCTCTCGACCTCAGCACCATTGAAGTAGACAGGTTCATGTACCCCACCCCCTTTCCTGGTCAATGACGAGCTCTACGCGGTAGGAAACTCAGAATAAGGAGTTGAACGGGCCAGGCCACAGCAGAGGATGTTTGATGCCCTGAAATCTCTGCTGGAAAATGTCAGAGCATGGAAGAGCCATCACCAACTGAGCACCACTTCCAGCTGGTGGAATGTGCCATCTGATATCACAGCATCAGAGCGTCACACAGCATGGAAACAGGCCCTGTAACCACCAAGTCCACGCCATCCACATTGATCCTACATGAGGCATTGATGGGATAGTCAGAAACTTCTTCCCACTGCAGGGATGTCAAAAACAAGAGGGCAGTGGTGTAAGGTGAGAGGAAGGAACTTAAAGGGGTTCTGAGGGGTAAACTTCTTACACAGAGTGGTTGATATTTGGAACACGGTGGCAGAGGAGATGGTAGAGTCAGGAACAATTACTATGTTGTTTAAGAGGCATTTAGACAGACACTTAAGTGGGCAAGGTATGAATGAATACAGTCCTCTTCCTGGGGAATGAGGGAGACCAAGTGGTGGAAGAGTCTGTCGGTGAGCACTTTGGCTCCAGTGACCACAATTCTATCAGTTTTAAAATAGTTATGGAGAAGGATATGACTGGTTCACAGGTTAAGGTCTTGAATTTGGACAGAGCAAATTTTGGAGTCATTCGGTTGGATCTTGCAGAGGTTGATTGGGCGAGATTGGGAAAGGAGTATCTGCCAAGTGGGAGGCCTTTTAAAGTAGGATGTCAAGAGTTCAGGGCCTGCATGTTCCTGTTAGGGTGAAGAACAAGGCTGGCATGTTTCAATAATGCTGGTTGATATGGTTAAGAGAAAGAGGGAGGCATTCACTAATTCCCAATTGCTTATGCACAGTGTATCTCTTGATGACTACAAGTGTGGGAGCGCGTTTAAGAGAGAAGTTGGGAGGGTAGAAAGAGGACACGAGAGGGATCTGGCAGGGAAGGTGAGGCAAAATCCCAAGAGATTCTATATTAAAAGGATGGGTAGGGAGAGAATAGGTCCCCTGTGAGATCAGCGTAGCCGTCTGTGAGTGGAACCAAAGGAAATGGGGGAGATTTTTAATGAATATTTCTCTTCAACTTTTACTGTGGAGAAAATGAGTGGTGATGTCTCGGACCACATACAAATTAGCGGGGAGGAGGCATTGGAGGTCATAAAGTGCATTAAGGTGGATAAGTCCTCAGGGCCTGACCTGGTGCATTCTTGGACCTTGTTGGAAGCTGGAGAAGAAATTGCAGAGATTTTTGCTCCATCTCTGGCCACAGGTGAGGTTCTGGAGGACTGGAGAGTGGCTAATGTGGTACTGTTGTTCAAAAACGGGAGCAAAAACAAGCAAGGAAACGACAGGCCAGTGAGTGTGAGATCGGTAGTGGGTAACTTGCTGGAGGGGATTCTGAGGGACAGGATCTACCTACTTTTGGAGACAGGGTCTGATTTGGGCCAGTCAGCACGACTTTGTGTGTGGGAAGTCGTGTCTAACAAATCTGTTGGTTACCTCCCCGAAGAGCTCCCAAGAGGGTAGATGAGGGTAGGGCAGTGTCTAAATGGACTTCAGCAAGGCCTTTGACAAGGTTCCTCATGGCAGGATAGTCTGGAAGGTTAGATTGTATGGAATCTGGGGGAGATAGGTGATTTGATTCATAACTGGCTCAGTGGTAGGAAGCAGAGGGTGATCATCAAGGGCTATTTCTCAGACTGGAGGCCTGTGTCTAGTGGTGTGCCACAGGGGTCAGTGCTGGGACCTTTGCTGTTTGTGATTTATACAAACGATTTGTATGTGAATGTACAAGGCATGGTTAGTAAGTTTGGGGAAGATGCCAAACTAGGTGGTGTTGTAGATAGTTGTGAAAAATTACAGGGGGATCTCCATCAGCTGGGTATGTGGGCTGAGGATTGGCAAATGGCTTTTAATCCAGATAAGTGTGAGGTATTGCATTCTGGGAGATCAAACCAGGGTAGGACTTGTACAGTGAATGGCTGGGCCCAGGGGAGTGTTGTGGAACAGAGGGACCAAGGGGTACAAGTGCATAGTTCGCTGAAAGCAGTGTCATAGGTAGATAGGGTGGTGAAGGCAGCGTTTGGCAGGCTGGCTTCATTTATCATCTCCACCCTCCCCTCACCCACTGGCTCCATCTGCCAATCACCCCTCCCCAGCTATCACTCGCCAGTTCCTGCCGCAGTCCTCACCATCTCTCCTCTACACTCTCAGTCCTGATGCAGGGTCTCAACCTGAAATGTCGATCATCCCTTTGCCTCCGCAGATGCTGCTCAACCTGCTGAGCTCCTCCTCCAACTTACTTTTTTGCAATGTTCAATTGATTTGTTGAAAGATCAATACAAAAATCATTGTTCCACCGCTATGGAAGATTTCTGCAAAATGGCAACCAGTATCACTCAGTGACTCAGTATCCATCCTGTCACAAGCATTCCCTTTGCCCTCTGCAAATGGATTTGATTTATAACTTTAGTTCTGGTGAAAGATCGACTGAAATGTTAAGTTTCTCTCTGCACAGTTGCTGCCTGATGGATTCCCAGCATTTATTCTTATTTTAGTTCTACTGATACTGTTCTTTTAATTAAAATAACCTGTAATCAAGAGGCAGAAGTTGGAATAAATGCAATTTATTTAATGCTCATTTATCATGGATTTTACATCAACAATTCTTAACACATTCTGCAACCTACAACTGCAATAGTGTGAACTCGTTTCTTAACATAAACTGTACACACAGAAACAACAGAAACCTGTATAATGTTAAATGGCCGTGGCTACAGAGAACCACTCTTCTCTTTGCATAATTCAGCGATGGACTTAATATCTGTTAAAAATTCTTCTTTCAAGAATTCTTCATGGTCTCTCTCAGCACATTTATTATAATCCTCAAGATAATTCTAAATAAAACAAAACAATCATTTTAGTTTAACCCAAGGAGAGCATTGCAAATGAGTATCCAACCTTCAAATCAGGAACTGTCATGGCCCAAAGTTTAGAGCCAAAGAAAACCAAAGTCACCTGCAAACCAACCCCCACCCAATCCATTTCAGCTTGCAATGGTGGTATCAAGTTTGACCAGTGGAGCTCAGATCCAACTGACTCTGCTAACTGGTGGGAGCACTAAGTGATTTGTGCACAACCTGGGAGATTCATAAACCCAGTAGAAAACTGCCAGCAGCGTGGTATGTGGAACACGTCTGTAGATGGGCAAGCAGTCCAGGTTATGGCAATGTTATTTGGTGGTCATGGTCTGTAATCACAATCCAGAGACACAAATTCAATCCCATCAGAGGTGCAGGATGATTAAAAATAAGGAATAGAAAGCTAGAATCACTAGTCATGACCATGAAACGACTGGATGGTCACACAAACTGACTGTGGCCTTCCTGGAAGAAATGCACATCCATAATTAGTTTAGTTCTGTAGCTGGGTAGGCAGAAACCGGGGCTTCAAAATTATCTTTGGCTTTATTTATTGAAGCAATCTCCAACAGTTCCTTCCAGGTGAAGGTGCCTACTGACTGCACCCTACATACGGCCTAAGGAGGTGTTACAACATGGAACAGTACAGCACAGGAACAGGCCTTTCATTCCGAAATGATGCTGAATTAAACTAACTAATTCTCTTCTGCCGGTACATGATCCGTATCCCTCCATATCCATGTGATTATCTAACAGCATCTTAAATGTCATTATTGTATTTGCTTCCACCACTCCCCCCCATTCCAGGCTCCCACCACTGTGTGTAAAAACTTGCTCTGCACATCTCCTTCAAACATTCCCCCTCTCACCTTGAATGCATGTCCTCTGACATTTCTACCCGAGGAAAAAGATTCTGAATGTGTACCCATCTGTGCCTGTCACAATCTTATAAACTTCTCATGTCTCCCCTCAGCCTCTGAAGC
This sequence comes from Pristis pectinata, assembly GCF_009764475.1. Lineage (NCBI taxonomy): Eukaryota > Metazoa > Chordata > Chondrichthyes > Rhinopristiformes > Pristidae > Pristis > Pristis pectinata. The sequence goes on along the minus strand of NC_067433.1, from coordinate 21,296,210 downwards.
TTCACATCTGGAGCATCTGGAACATCAAAGCTCCACTGAACCTTCAAAGCACAATCCATCCCCTCTATATTAATCCACTATAGGTTCCCCAAAGGCTTATTTATGCATCTATATGAATGCAAGTCCAGCAAGGCAGACAATTTGTCAGTCTTGCCCTTCTTTCAATCATTTCTCTGTGAAAGCAACAAATTCATATTCCCAGGTCCTAATTCAAAGCTCTCAGTTCATCTGTCTTGATAATCTTGATTAAAATAGACACAATTTAGCCTTCTATCACTCCCACACTCATGTCTGCCAAGCCTACTGCACTGACTTGGTTTTCCTTCTGCACTGGACTGTACAAACTCCTCTTGCCAATCAACCAGCGACTGTGTCCCATTCCCCTGCCAAATTAGTTTCAATACTCCCGAACACAGGGGAAAACATTTCCGCAAGAATGCTGGACCAGTTCTCATTTGTACAGGTCCAGCATTTTTTATACAGCTCCCACCTTCCCCAGAAGCAATCCCAGTGATCCAGAAATCTAAAGCCCTCCCTCCTACATCATCCATTTATACATACATTTGACCTATCCTTTTTTCCTATACTCACCAGCATGTACATATTACAGAACCTCATCACATTCTTTACCCAAGGCATTAGTACTTATTTGAGCTCAGACCTTTGGCTGTTTACCCTCCTCCTTTAGAAAGCCCTGCAATCGTTCTGTGACATCCTTGGGTCATGCCACCAGAGAAACAACACATCATGCTCGTTTCACTTGCCTATTCCTTTCACTATCGAGTCTCCTACCACTCTTGCCCTTGGACTCTTGCTCCTCCCCCAACCTGCCAGTTAAGCCACAATCTTGGCTCTGGCTGGACTCCTCGGAGATATATCCTCCCGACCATTTACCAGCTTGAAGTAGGATGTGCTCCAAGGTTTCCCTGACTGCCCACCTTCCTCTGCTTGATAGTCACCCATTCACTCTCCGAATGTCGTTCCTTAAGCTACAGCCTTGTGGATGCACCGTACTGCCTCCAGCCTGTGCTTAAGCTCCAAATCCAGTCACTGAAGCTGGCCACACTGGAGGCACCTCCTGCAGACAGTCATCCAGACTGCAATGAAGAATGAAGGGCTTGGAATTAACATTTGCTGTAAGCCGTACAACACAAGGGATTGAGCTCTCCTGCCACACTTGTCATTTAGGAAGGGCCTTTCAGATGCACTCCATCTCTGTTCCTACACTGTCTTTGAACTAAAAGCATAAATACACTGCCCTCCCAAAGCCCAGTGCAGAAAGTTCCCCATAGACCCTCCTTCCAAAGCCCACACTCTAAGACTGTAGAACACTGTAGAACACTCTGAAAGAAAAAAATTCACACTGTGTTCTACAGTGTCTACTGTCTTCCTTTTGCTTTACACATTACCAAGGGAAAAGAATTCTTACTATCGACTCTATTTATAACTCTCAATTTTGTACACCTCTAACTGGTCACCTCAAACAGTTCTAGCCCAGTCAGCTGAAATTACTTGACCTTAATTCAAAGGGCCACGATTACAAGGGGCCTGACTTAGAGGTAGAAACTATTGGCCTTTAATATGCACATTTTTCCAACCATCTAAATGAATATTTAAGATCCCAACCTCGACACTGGCAACATGTTGGCTTATTGTATCCAAGAAAAACTGCAATTTGTCCTTCGCTTTTCTCCTTGCTTCTGTGGTCTTCTGCTCCACTTCATCATACCTGGGGAGGAAATCATTGCAAGTACAGCAACAGTTTAAAAATGAAACAGCAGCAGTCAATTTAAGTAACTCAGGGTAATGTACAACATTTCCAGAATGTGGCAGTAAAATAAAGTTGATTTGTCCCCCCAGGGACAGGATATTTGTATCATTAAGAACCTTAGAGGAAAACAGCGAGAATTCCTGGGCCCCTCTCGCTGATCCCCAGCGAGGATCAAGTGCTGACACCCTTGACGTTTGGATATGAATGTAGGAAGTAGGATTAGAAGTTTGAAAAAGACAAAAATCTGGTGGTGTTGATTGCAAGGACTGTCTTAGGCTATAGAATAATAATGATCAGCTGGAAAGTTTGGCAGAACAATGGAGATGGATTTTGGAAGGTTAAATAAGGAATATACAAGGTTCCAAAGGATTGTTGATGAACACAGGAACCTTGAGGTACGTTCATAAATCCCTTAAAGTGGCAGCACAGGTTGATAAGGTGCTGATGAAGGCATTATGGGATGCTCGATTTCATCAGCTGTGGCATCGAAAGCAAGATGACATCATGTTCCAACTTTATAAAACCTTGGTTAAGCCACACCTGGAGTACAGTGTGAAGTTCTGATCACCACACTATAGGAAGGATGTGATTGCACTGGAGAGGGTGCAGAGAAGATTCACCAGGATGTGAATGGAGTGTTTCATTTATAAGGAACGTCGAGCTCCAAACACCTACCATCCTCCAGTGTAAACATTTTCCTCCCCCCTCCCACTCCAAACAATCACTTTAAATCAATGCCTCCAGTTTTTTAGTCCATTTGCCACGGTACTTCCTATGTACCCTAAGCACTGCAACTGGGTCTCTCTCAAAGAAAATAATCCCAGCCTATCCAATAGCAAACATTCCATGGTCCTCGCAATAAGTCACATTTAGGTGCAGCAAGCGGTTCAGGGCAGTGGGGGAGGGAAGAGGAGGCACATTAGCTCTTCTTTTGAGAGGATTCCAATACAGGAGTAAGGAAGTCCTACTGCAATTTTTTTAGGGTCACGGTGAGACTGCATCTGGAGTATGAGATACAGTTTTGACCCTTATCTAAGAAAGGCTGTATTTGGAGTGCAGTGAAGGCTCACAGGAATCTTAATTGGATGGCGAGTATGCCATGAGGAAAAAATAAAGCAGGCTGAGCGTGTATTGTCTTGAGCTTAGAAAAATGAGAAAAGATCAAACTGAAACTTCTAGCATGGGAACAGTGCAGGAAAATGGCATTGAGGTACAAGATCTCAACGAATGGTGCAGAGACTTTAAGGGCTAGATGGCCCACTTCTGTTCTTGTTACTAAATTAACTCAACTATCAGAATGTTATTACAGTTTTATGTGATTACTTACCCCCCTGCTTGCCCTGAAGGAACTTGTTTAACTACCAAGCTCTTATGTTTAAACTCAGGACTCTTTTCGTGACAACAGAAAGAGGCCATGTTGGTTCCCATGGGAGCAATCCCATAAGTCCCATCTCCCTCCTCCTTATTTCCCTGTGCCTTGGTCTCTCTTACACATGTTTAGTTTCCCCTTGATTAATTTCTTCTTACTTCACTATCACATACAATAAAAGAGCTAGAACTATATGCAACATTAGAGCAACGCAGCTTGAGAACTGCATGCAGTTTTAATCACCATAGTACAGGATAGATGTAATAGCATAGAAGATTTACCAGCACATCAAGCTCCTTTTGAACATCAAGTCTACACAGTCTGAAGGCAAGCAAGCTAAATATCTTCTTCATTATCCTATCTGCCAATGTCATTATTTTCAGTACAATGCTCCCTGCCATTTACTGTACACATCCAGCCCAGTATTAGACAACCCGAAATGCATTACCTCACACTTGTCTGGATTAAATTCCACCCGCCATTGCTTTGCCCAACTTTCCAGCTGATCTGTGTCTTTTGGAAACCATCCTCACTATCTACAACTCCAACCTTCGTGTCAGCAAACTTACTTATCAGACCACAGACATTCTCATCCAAGTCATTTATATACAGTACATGACAAACAAAGGTACCGACACCGATCCCTGCCGTACACCACTGGTTACAGATTTCTAGTCAGAAAAACAACAACCCTCTACCACTGTCCTCTGTCTTCTATCATCAAGTCAATTTTGGATCCAGTTTGCCAAAACACCTGGGATCCCATGTGCCCTAACTTTATGGACCAGCCTACCTTGTTTCATCAATTTTCTTAGTAACCTCCTCAAAAAAGTCAGTCAGATGAAAGGCAGGATTTCCCATGCACAAATCCATGCTGATTCCCCCTAACCAATCCTTGCCTTTGCAAGTGAACATAAATCCTATCCCAAAGAATCTACCCCCCCACCCCCCCAAAAGTTTCCCTACTACCTTTGCAAAACTCAGTAGCCTGTAGTCCTGGCTTATTCCTACCACCTTTCTTGAAGAACAATATTAGCTTCCCACTAGTGTTCAGGTACCTCACCAGAGCTAAAGATGATGCAAAATTTTTGTCATACACCCATCAATCTCCTCCTTTGCTTCCCGTAACACTGTGGGATAGATTTCATCAGGCTCTGGGGATTTGTCCAACTTAATTTAAGTAGCATTTTTTTTTAAATTTTCTCATTTGCATTGGATCCTTGGTTCTTCAGGATTCTGTCTTTTCTGAAGACAGACATAAACACTTGTTAAATTCCTCCATCATTTTCTTGCTCCCCATTATAGAGTCTCCCATCTGTCTGTAGGGGATCCAATGGAAGCTCTGAAGGTCTTTTTCATTCCTTGCTGGTTTACTCTCGTATTCCTTCCCCTTCTTTGCCAGATTCTAAAATGCTCCCAAACCTCAGGCCTACAGCTTTTTCTGGCAATGTTGTAAGCCTTTTCCTTACTTTGAACGTTAATTTCTCATGTCATAGGGGACCACTTTTACCCATTGTTCTTCTGTGTCTTGAATTAATGTTCATTTGTTGCGAATCATGCATTGTAAACGTTGCTTGCCCACTGCCGTACCCTTTCATGTTGTTTCTCAATTTCAGCCACCTGTCTTCTTAACTTCACAGTTTCCCTTGTTTAAATTGAAAACCTTGGTTTCAATTGAACCATATCACTTTCAAACTTATATAAAATTCAATCATATTAGTTACTTGTTCTCAGGGGCCCCCCTTACTACAAGATTAACTATAATAGACCAGTATATGTAAAACAAGAAGCCTGTTCCCCAGTTGATCTCTCACCATAATGATCTCGACATCCTTCTCAAATACATTCCAGGAATTCATACATTGTTAGCACCCATTTTGCCTGTGCAGGCAATTATACATTGTTTGCTCGGATTACTGTATTTCCCCTATTCCATGCTGATCGAGTTGCATCATTTATACCATGCCCTATATCAGAATTACCCATAAGTACTCCACTAATGTTTTCTGCCCCTGACTAATCACTGTTATTCACAAGACACCGAATGAAATCTCATGGGCAATGAGAACCTCCGCAGATTTCCCATCCCCCGAGTTGGTAACCTGGGCACAAAGAACAGTGAGCCCATGATCGGAATTAGCTGCCAGAAGAAAATTAAGTGAAGCCTTTTGATTGAATTAATTTAAGTGTGTGCATATTTTCACTGACCAATGTTATTTTTAATTTTTGACAGTTTCTGAATAAATAAAGGCCTGGCATTCAGAAACATTCAATTTGAATGATCAATTTGATAGCCAACAAACAGGGGAGAGAAGGCATCACTGCTTTAATGCCTTCCTGGTCTCTGTTGCTGGACAATCGCTTTGGGGGCGACTTGTGCTGTGCTGATGAGCTGGGAGCTAGGTGCCTAATGTACGACCATGCCAAAGCATTGCCTCGAGCACAGACAACTGGCAAACTCGAGGTAGAAAAAGATCTGCCACAAATTGCTTTGCAGAAGATTTTGTTCGTACTATAAATCTCATGCCACTGATCAGCATATACAAGATTTTTTTTAAATATTGGAAAAGTGTGACAGTACCTCCAGTTCACAATGAGCAGGACAAATCCTATCCAGCTGATTACAGTCCCACTGGTCCACTTCCAATCAGCAAAGTCATGGATGGTATCATTGAGTTGTATCAAGCAGCATTTAGTCTTCTCTTTAGGCAGTCCCTCAGGATTGAGGATGACTTGCTTCCACTCTGATTATTTTGGGTTCTAAGGTGGCTGATGAGGCCAATGTGGGAACTGCAGACTCCACAAATGGAGCAGGTGGTGGTTGATGGGCCCGTGCCTGGGTAATTTGGGAGTTGGTGCACTCCTTTTGCCGCTCAAGTATGTCTTCTGAGTGCTCCTAATGCATGACCTCAGGTTCTCCTACTTCAGCAATCATGGGCCAGAGGTTCCCAAGGCAATGGGAGAATGATGCATTTCTTCAAGAAAGCTTTGAGCACATGCTCAAATCTTTTTTCTCTGTTGCCCGGTAACTTTGTCCCACAACAGAGCTCAGAACAGCATTGCTTGGAGTCTGGTGTTGGGCATGCAAACAACATGGCCTGCAGGAGTTCTCAGGCAAACAAAAAGTGCTGGAGGAACTCAACAAGCCAGGCAGCATCTATGGAGGGAAATAAACAGTTGATGTTTCGGGTCAAGACTCTTCTTCAGGACTGGAAAGGAAGAGGGCAGAAGCCAGAATGAGAAGGTCATGGGAAGGGGAGTAGCACATGCAGGCAGTTGAGGGGGTGGGGGGAGGGGATGGTCGGTGGGTGTCCACGTGAGGTGGGGTGGGGGGGGGGATGGTAGGTGGATATCCACGCGAGGGGGAGGGAATGGTAGGTGGGTGTCCACGCGGAGGGGGGAGGGGGTGCTCCCAGCCTGTTCTTCCTAGCCTTGAGCATTTTTTTTAAATCAATTACCTTCCCCTAAATCAAAGTCAGAACAGGAAAGAGTTGCACAATGCATCCAAAACTAATGACTTTTCAACATGAAATTAAAATTTTTCAGTTTTAACACAACTGTGGAATCGTAGCCTAAAAAAATTACATTCCTATATGATATAAAAAGGTCAGATTCTGTTTACAGTGAACTACCTCTCTCAATATTATGAACAATGAACCTGTACAAACCGGTTTTTAGCTGCTTTCAGTTGTCCAACTGCTTCATCTAAGTCTTCCTCCAAGGACCTCTGCAAACATTTCTTCTTGTTTTCCAAAGATTCAAGCTCCTCAACTTGCTTTGCCATTTTTCGATTATCTTCCTGCAAGTAATTCAGATTATATTCCATTTTTCCCAAATCAAGTTACAGTTATATAGCAAACAAATATAGTTAATTATGCTAGTTTCATATATTTTTATCCAGTCAAAATTCATTTTGCATGTCAGCCAACTGTTTCACAGGACTTCATTCTGAATCAGTGTCACCCAGATTAAATAACCGGGGATAGTCCACGAACACCACAGAATGTGATCTCTCAATAGGTCAGAGCCAAAATAAAAAGGGGAAAATATCTAGGGCACCTTTGAAGGGAGTCGCAATTATGTTGATTGGACAAACCAAACTGGCAAAGCTTTCATAGAAAAATGTGTGGAATGTAACAGGGATTGCTTTTTTAGAGCAGTACATTGCAGAGTCTACGCAGCTACAGGTCATTTCAGATTTAGTCTTAACAACGAAGGATAAGGGATCTTGTAGTTAAAGATCCCCTTGAGGGTCATAGCCACAATGTGATAGAATTCCAAATGCAGTTTGAGAACACCACCACAGATCCATAACCTGCAATTAAATAAGGGCAATCATAATGGTACGAGGGAGGAGTTGTCCAAGGTGGACAGTAAACAAGCTAAGAGGCAGGACAGTAGAGGAAGTAGCAGGTATTCAAACAGCTGGACTATAAAGCAAAGCAAGAATTTATCCCAAACAAAAAGAGGGATTCCATGAGAAACAGGCACAATCTGTGGCTAACAAAGGAGGTAAAGGATCATGTCAAATGTAAAAGTAGGGTACAAAAAGTGACCAGGGCTAGTGGTAGACCAGAGTACTGGCGAATGTTTAGGATCCAGCAGAAGACTAAAAAGCTGTAAGGGAGAAAATTAATTTTGAGAGGAATAGTAACAGTGTCTATGTATATGCAAATAGGAAGGCAGCTAAGGTAAATGCAGGGCCTCTAGATAATGATGTTGCTTAATTAATAACAGCAAAGAAATGGTAGGCATGATGAATACATTTTTTGCATCAATCTTCACCATGGAAGGCATCGCTAATACCCCTCAAATATCAGATGGGATAATTTCAAGTATCAATGTACAACTTAAAAAAATCCAATGACAATGGACAACTCAGGAGGGCCCGACAGACTGCTCGCTCAGGTTTTAAAGGAAGTGGCTGCAGAGATAACAGACTTGAACATTTTCAGAACACACTAAAATCCAGAAGGGTACCAGAAGACTGACAATGTGACCCTCTTGCTCAAAAAAAGGAGGCAGGGAACTACAGACCAGCTCATTTAACAACTATTATTGGCAAGATGTTAGAGTCAATAATCAGAGAGGGAATAACTAATCATTTAAGAAAACTGAATGTAGTTAAACCTAGTCAAGATGGTTTCATGTTTGACAATTTTGCCCGAATTCTTTGAGGATGTAACAGGGAGAGTTGACAGAGGGGAACCTGTCAATGTAGTGTATTTAGATTTTCAAAAGGCATATGATAAGGTACCACATAGGAGGTTGATGCACAAATTAAAAGTCCCACAGGATCAGAGGAAGTGCGTTAGAATGGACTGAAAACTGGCTGCCTTACAGAAAACAGAGTTGAAATACACAAGCCCCTTTCAGACTGGGAGGAGGTAACTAGTAGTCTTCTGCAGGGATCATTTGTTGGCCCACATCTGTTCACTATTTACATTAATGAAATGGAAGAAGGAACAATAGGTAAATTTCCAAATTTGCTAACAATAGGAAAACAGGTGGGAGGGCATGTTGTAATAAGAATACTGTGATTCTGCAATGGGATATGGATAGACTGAGTGAAAGGATAAGACTGGCAAACATGGGGAAGTGTGAGGCCATGCACTTGGGTGAGAGAAATCAAAAGGAAGATTATTTAAATGGAGAGAGGCTGCTAATGAGTGAAGTAGAGGGATCAAGGTGTTCTAGTGTATGAACCATAAAAGACTAGCAGGCAGGTCTAATGAATAGTTAAGAAGGCAAAAGGCATTTTACTTTTTAAAGTTAAGGGGAGCAAAACAGTATATAATATTGGATTAAAAAATTGTATCAGTGGAGGCAGTCCAAAGGAGATTCACCAGGCTAATTCCTAGAATGAGAGGGCTATCCTACGGAGGACTGAATAATTAAGGCCTATATTTCTTGGGAGTTTAGAAGAATGAGGGGTGACCTTAATCAAACATAAAATCCTCAGGGGCTTGACAGGATAGAGCTGGGATGCTTTTACTAACGGGAGAGTCTCAAACACGGGGACACAACTACAAGATAAGCAGAGGTATGCAGAAATGCTTCCACACAGTGGAATTCTCTGCCCTGGCAGGTGATGGAAGCTAGATCATGAGAAGTAATTAAAGCGGACAGGGATAAATATTTGAAAGATCAACAAATAGAGGCGTATGGAGAAGTGGCACAGAAGAGCAATCAAGGCCAGCATAGATCAGCCATGATCATGTTGAATGGCAGGGCAGAGCCTGAAGGCTTACTTCTGCTCCTATTTTCTCCTGTTCTTGAAATTGCTATCGAGACTTGCCACATTCACTTGGAGAATGCTCGAAAGCTGAATGCACCACTTTATCCAGTGAAGTCAGAAACTGGGAAAGCCAATTCTGATCCTTTGATGTTGATTCAAAAAAACAAAACTGACAGTGACAACACATCTATGAAGAGTTGGCTAAGTAATTTTGTTTTAAATAAATGCAAGTTTGCAAGCACACTTTTATACTCACTTTCAATAGCCTCCCACTCTTAAGATTCAGACCATTAAACCCTACCTCATGCTCAAGTCCCAGTTCTGATGAAGGGTCTTCAATCTAACCCTGTTCCTCTTGCACAGATGTCGCTTGATCCGCTGATTGTTTCCAGCATTTTGTCTTTATCTTACACCCAGTTCATCCATCTCTCTTTACAACAGTGGCCAGTCCAACATTAAAATTCTCATCAAGCAAAATAGAAGCTGCTGGACTGAGAGTAGAGGGAATGAAGTGTCTCAACCAAAACCACTGACTGTCCATTCTCCTCTACAGACAGTTCCTCCAGCAGCTTTTTTTGCTTCAATTTTCAGCAGCTTCAGTTTCTGGGTCCCTTGAAATTCCCATCTTTTCAAATCCCTCCATGCCTTTGTCTCTTTTTTTAAATCTTATCCAACTCTCACGCGGGCAGTTTAAGAAGTGAAAAAAAAACAGCTTTGGCGGTTTTGTTTTCGGGTTGCTTTGGCAGACTTTGCAGCAGCCAAGTATTTTTTCTCTAATCGGGAATAGTGGGGCAAGATTGCGCAGGCGTGTGACGTAGGCAGTTAGTGCGCCGGCAGTTTAAAAAGCAAACCGCCATATCCAGCAGGCAGCTGAGTGAGAGGGAGCAGAGTGGTTGGGTTTTGGCTCAAGGGGCTTTGGCGTAAATGGGCGAGATGAGGTAGGGGATTTGAGGAAAGGAGGTGGAATGAGTGTGGTTTTCTGTGCTCAGTGTCAGATGTGGGAGGTCCTGGAGTCTTCCAACCTCCAGGACGACCACACCTGCATCCGCTGTGTCAAGCTGCAGCTCCTGAGGGACCGCGTTAAGGGAACTGGAGATGCAGCTTGATGACCTTCATCTGGTCAGAGAATGAGGTGATAGAAAGGAGCTACAGGCAGGTGGTCACACCAGGGTGACGGGAGTCAGGAAAGTGGGTCACAGTCAGGAGGGGGAAGGGGAAGAGTCAGGTACTAGAGAGTACCCCTGTGGCTGTACCCCCTTGACAATAAGTACTCCTGCTTGAGTACTGTTGGGGGAGACAGCCTATTTGGGGGAAGCAACAGTGGCAGTGCCTCTGGCACAGAATCTGGCCCTGTGGCTCAGAAGGGTAGGGAAGGAGAGAGGAGGGCACTAGTGACAGGGGACTTAATAGTTAGGGGGTCAGACAGGCGATTCTGTAGATGCAGGAAGGAATCTCGGATGGTAGTTTGCCTCCCGAGTGCCAGGGTCCGGGATGTTTCTGATTGCATCCAAGATATCCTGCAAAGGGAGGGAGAAAAGCCAGAGGTTGTGGTACATATTGGTACCAACGACATAGGTTGGAAAATGGAAGAGGTCCTGAAAAAAAGACTATAGGGAGTTAGGAAGGAAGTTGAGAAAAAGGACCGCAAAGGTAGTAATTTCAGGATTACTGCCTGTGCCACGTGACAGTGAGCATAGGAATAGAACGAGGTGGAGGTTAAATGCGTGGCTGAGGGATTGGAGTGAGGAGCAGGGATTCACATTTCTGGATCATTGGGGCCTCTTTTGGGGCAGGTATGACTTGTACAAAAAAGATGGGTTGCACTTGAATCCCAGGGGGACCAATATCCTGGCAGGGACATTTGCTAAGGCTACTGGGGAGAGTTTAAACTAGAATTGTTGGGGGGTGGGATTCAAACTGGAGAGACTGGGGAAGAGGTGTTTAGCTCTCAAACAGAGAAAGCTTGTAGTCAGTACGAAAAGAAGGATGGGCAGGTGATAGCGAAGGGACGTGGTCAGACAGATGGTTTGAGATGTGTCTATTTTAACGCAAGGAGTATCGCGAACAAGGCGGATCAATATTTGGAGCTACGATGTGGTTGCCATTACAGAGACTTGGATGGCTCAGGGACTGGAATGGTTATTTCAAGTGTCAGGTTTTAGATGCTTCAGAAAGGACAAGGAGGGAGACAAAAGAGGTGGGGGAACGGCACTGTTGATCAGAGATAGTGTCACGGCTACAGAAAAGGTGGACGTCATGGAGGGACTGTCTATGGAATCTCTGTGGGTGGAGGAAAGGGTCAATAACTTTACTGGGTGTTTTTTTTTTGTTTATACACTGCCCAATAGTAACAGGGATATTGAGCAGATAGGGAAGCAGATCCTAGAAAGGTGTGACAATAACAGAGTTGTTGTGATGGGAGGTTTTAATTTCCCAAATATTGATTGGCATCTCCATACAGTGAGAGGTTTAGATGGTGTGGAGTTTGTTAAGTGTGTTCAGGAAGGATTCTTGACACAATATGTAGATAAGCCTACAAGAGGAGAAGCTGTGGTTGATTTAGTATTGGGAAATGAACCTGGTCAGGTGTCAGATCTCTCAGTGGGAGAGCATTTTGGAGATAGAATTATGATCACTATCTCCTTTATGATAGCATTGGAGAGAGATAGGAACAGACAATTGGAGTAAAGAGAATTATGAGGCTCTCAGGTAGGAAATTGGAAGCTTAAATTGGGAACAAATGTTCTGAGGGAAATGTACGGAAGAAATGTGGAAAATATTCCGGGGTATTTGTGTGGAGTTCTGCATAGGCATGATCTAACGAGACAGGGAAGTTACAATAGGATACAAGAACCGTGGTGTACAAAGGCTATGATAAATCTAGTCAAAAGAAAAAGAAAAGCTTACAAAAGGTTCAGAGAGCTAGGTAATGTTAGAGATCTGGAAGAGTACATGGCTAACAGGAAGGAGCTTGTGAAGCAAATTAGGAGAGCCAAAAGGGGCCATGAGAAGGCCTTGGCAGGTAGGATTAAGGAAAACTCCAAGGCATTCTACAAGTATGTGAAGAGTAAGAGGATATGACATGAAAGAATAGGACCTATCAAGTGTAAGTGGGAAAGTGTGTATGGATCTGGAGGAAATAGCAGAGGTACTTAAATGAATACTTTACTTCAGTATTCACTAGGGAGAAGGATCTTAGTTATCATAGTGATGACTTGCAACAGACTGAAAAGCTTGAGTATGTGGATATTAAGAAAGAGGACGTGCTGGAGCTTTTGGAGAGCATCAAGTTGGATAAGTCGCCGGGGCGCGATCAGATGTACCCCAGGCTGCTGTGGGAGGTGAGGGAGGAGATTGCGGAGCCTCTGGCTATGATCTTTGCATCATCAATGGAGACGGGAGAGGTTCCGGAGAATTGGAGGGTTGCGGATGTTGTTCCCTTATTCAAGGAAGGGAGTAGAGATAGCCCAGGAAATTATAGACCAGTGAGTCTTACTTCAGTGGTTGGTAAGCTGATGGAGAAGATCCTGAGAGGCAGGATTTATGAGCATTTGGAGAAGTATAATATGATTAGGAATAGTCAGCATGGCTTTGTCAAGGGCAGGTCCTACCTTACGAGCCTGATTAAATTTTTTTTGAGGATGTGACTAAACACCTCGATCAAGGAAGGGCAGTAGGTGTAATGTATATGGAATTCAGCAAGGCATTTGATAAGGTACCACATGCAAGACTTATCGAGAAAATGAGGCATGGGATCCAAGGGGACATTGCATTGTGGATCCAGAACTGGCTGGCCCACAGAAGGCAAAGAGTGGTTGTTGAAGGGTCGTAGTCTGCATGGAGGTCAGTGACCAGTGGTGTACCTCAGGGATCTGTTCTGTGACCCTTATTCTTTGTGATTTTTATGAACGACCTGGATGAGGAAGTGGAGGGATGGGTTAGTTAGTTTGCAGATGACACAAAGGTTGGAGGCGTTGTGAATAGTCTGGAGGGCTGTGAGAGGTTACACCGGGACATAGATAGGATGCAAAACTGGGCTGAGAAGTGGCAGATGCAGTTTAACCCAGGTAAGTGTGAAGTTGTATATTTTGGTAGGTCAAATATGATGGCAGAATATAGTACTAATGGTAGGACTCTAGGGAGTGTGGAGGATCAGAGGGATCTTGGGGTCCAAGTCCATAGGACGCTCAAAGCAGCTGCACAGGTTGACTCTGTGGTTAAGGCAGCACACGGTGTATTGTCCTTCATCAACCGTGGAATTGAATTTAAGAGCTGAGAGGTAATGCTGCAGCTATATAGGACCCTGGTCAGACCCCACTTGGAACACTGTGCTCAGTTCTGGTCACCTCACTACAGGGAGGATGTGGAAGCCATAGAAAGGGTGCAGAGGAGATTTACAAGGATGCTGCCTGGAATGAGGAGCATGCCTTATGAAAGCAGGTTGAGGGAACTCAGCCTTTCCTCCTTGGAGCGACAGAGGATGAGGGGGGACCTGATAGAGGTATATAAGATGAGAGGCATTGATTGGGTAGACAGTCAGAGCCTTTTTCCTAGGGCTGAAATGGTTGCCACAAGATAGGTTTAGGGTGCTGGGGAGTAGGTATAGAGGAGATGTCAGGGGTAAGTTTTTTTTAAAAACTCAGAGTGGTGAGTGCGTGGAATGGGCTACTGGCAATGGTGGTGGAGGCGGATACGATAGGGTCTTTTAAGAGACTTTTGGATTGGTACATGGAACTGAGAAAAAGAGTGCTATGGGTTTCTAACGTAGGGACATGTTTGGCACAGCTTTGTGGGCCGAAGGGCCTGAATCGTGCTGTATGTTTTCTATGTTTCTACGTTTCCTATGGTGTTCTGCATTCTGCTGATCTCTGGCCTCTTAGGCATTCCATTTGTTTATTATTCCACCACTGATGGCCATGCTATTTTCTGGAGTTCTTTGCCTTGAGCTCTAACCTTGAAATCTTATAAATTCCTGGCTTTTCTCCTCCACTACTCCCCATTCCCACAGCCTTGGTCACCCAAAATATCCGTGTACTTCAGTGTCAAAGAATCATTTAATGATGATTATGTGAAATGCCTTCAGATAACTTGCTACATTAGAACATAGAACAGTGCAGCAGAGGAACAGGCCATTCAGCCCACAATTAAGCTACTAATACTAATTAAACTACTAAATAAATTACTCATTAAACTAATCCCTTCTGCCTACACAATCTCCATCTACCTCCATTCACTGCACATCCATGTGCCTGCCCCAAGAGCCTCTTGAACACGTCTATCATATTTGCCTCCATCACCAAGGGCAGCACATTCCAGGCACCCACCACTCTTTAAAAAAAAACTTGCTCCACACATCTCCTTTGAAATTACCCCCTCTCACCTTAAATGAATGCCCTCTAGTATTAGACATTCAGATCCTGGGACAAAGATACCTGCTGCCTACTCTATGCCTCTCATAATCTTATCAACCTCAATCAGATCTCCCCTTTGCCTCTGCCACTCCAGAGGAAACAATCCAAGTTTGTCCAACCTCTCCTTATAGCACATGCCCTCTAATCAAGGCAGCATCCTGGTGAACCTCTTCTGTACATTATCCAGAGCCTCCACATTCTTCCTGTAGTGGGGCGACCAGAACTGAATGTAATACTCCAGATGCAGCCTAACTAGAGTTTTTATAAAACTGCAACATAACTTCCCAATTCTTGAACTCAATTACATGACTAATAAAGGCAAGCATGCCATACACCTTCTTTACCACCCTATCAACCTGTGCAGCCACTTCAGGGAGTTATGGCCTTGGACACCAAGATTCCTCTGTACATCAATACTGTTAAGGCTCTTGCCATTAACAATGTACTGTCCTTTTACATTAGATCCCTCAAAGTGCAACACCTCACATTTGGCCAGATTAAACTCCATTTGCCATTTCTCCGCCTATATCTGCAACTGATCTATATCCTGCAGTATCCTTTGGCAATCTTCTGCACTATCCACAATGCCACCAATTTTTATATTGTCTTTGAACTTACCAACTCACCCAACTACATTTTCATCCAGGTCAGCAGAGGTCCTAGTACGTATCCCTGCGGAGCACCACTAGTCACGGAGCTCCAGCCAAAATAAGTCCCACCGACCACTATACTGTCCTCTATGGGCAAGCTAATTCTGAATCCAAATGGCCAATTCACAGTGGACCCCATGCATCTTAACCTCTGGATGAGCCTCCCATGAGAGACCTCGTCAAACGCCTGACTAAAGTCCATGCAGACAACATTCACAGCTCTAGCTTCAACAATCACCTTTGTCACCTCCTCGAAAAACTCAGTCAAGTTCGTGAAACACGACTTGCCCCACACTAAGCCATGTTGACTGTCCCTAATTAGGTCATGGTTTTCCAAATGCTCATAAATCCTGTCCCTTCATGGGTTTCGCTTCGGAAGACTTCGGAGCAGATAAGTTTTAAGTTTTACTTTTTATCTTTTTTAATAGTGTTTTAATTATAAGGGTTAGTTTTTAATAGAGTTGTGATTATTAGGGTTAGATTTTTATAAGGTTCTTAAGTGTTTCTATAAGTTTTAGTCAGGAAGAGTAGGGGCTGGACTGCACAGGCGTGGCGCAGGCATTTTAAAAAGCAAACCGCCATATCCAGTGGGCAGCGTTGGAGCGGGCAGCTGAGTGAGAGGGAGCAGAGTGGTCGGGCTTTGGCTTAAGGGGCTTTGGCGTAAAGGGACAAGGCAGGTGAATAGTTGGTAGGCAGGTAAAGGTAAGGTTTACCTGTTGTCTGTGATAAGTATTTAAGTAGGAAAACTAGCGGGGGTATAAAAAGAGGAATTAGTTCAGATGGAGGACAGGGTGGTATGCTGCAGCTGCTTGATGTGGGAACTCGTGGATCTTGCTGCGGTCCACGATGGCCACATCTGCAGTAAGTGCTTGAGGCTGGAGGAACTTGGGCTCAAAATCGATGAGCTGGAGTTACAGCTTCAAACACTGCAAAGCATCAGGGAGGGGGAGAGTTTTGTCGATACTGTACATAAGGAGAAGGTCACCCCACTTAGAGCAGGTAATTCTGGAGTTCAGGAAGTAGATAGAATGGTGACCGTCGGGGGAGGGAAAAGGAAAAAGATAACGAACAGGCAGATAGAGCAGAGGACCCCCGAGGCTGTTCCCCTCAGTAACACGTTTTCCACTTTGGAGACTGTTGAGGGGGATGAACTGCCGGGGCCCAGCAGCAGTAGCCAGGTCTATGGCACTGGGACCGGTCATACTGCTAGGAAGGGAGGGGAGGAGAAGAGGAAGGTGGTAGTGATAGGGGACTCGATAGTCAGGGAAACAGATAGGAGGTTCTGTGGCAGTGAGCATGAATCCCAGATGGTTTGTTGCCTCCCAAGTGCCAGGGTCCGGGATGTCACTGATCGGGTCCACAGGATTCTAGAGCAGGAGGGAGAACAGAAAGAAGTCGTGGTTCATGTTGGTACCAACGACATAAGTGGGAAGAGGGATGAGGTCCTGAAAAGTGAGTTCAGCGAGCTAGGTAGAAGGCTGAAGGACAGGACCTCGAGGGTAGTGAGCTCGGGATTGCTGCCAGTGCCACGCGATAGTGAAGGTAGGAATAGGAGGAGATGGCAGGTAAATGTGTGGCTGAGAAGTTGGTGCAAGAGGGAGGGTTTTAGATTTTTGGATCATTGGGATCTCTTCTGGGGAAGGTGGGACATGTACAGAGAGGACGGGTTACACCAGAGCTTGGGGGGGCCAATATCCTTGTGGCCAGGTTTGCTGGGGTGGTTCAGGAGGGTTTAAACTAGATTGCGAAGGGGAAGGGAACCAGAGGAGTAGGTCAGAGGAAGAAGGCGATGGGGAAAAGTCAGATCTGACAGGAAGAGAGGCTTTGAGGAAGGAGGAGCAGAGTACAGGCTACAAAAGTAGTAAGGTGGATGGGCTAAAGTGCATTTACTTGAATGCGAGAAGCATCGGGAATAAGGGAGATGAACCGAGAGCTTGGATAAGTACATGGGACTACGATATTGTGGCTATTACAGAGACATGGCTGACATCAGGGCAGGAATGGATATTGAATATTCCTGGTTTTCAGTGTTTTAAAAGGGATAGGGAGGGGGGGGAGAAGAGGAGTAGGGACACAGTTACAGCTGCAGAAAGGGTAGATAATGTAGAAGGATCCTCTCTAGAGTCTATATGGGTGGAAGTTAGGAATAAGAAAGGGGCAGATAGCCTCCTGGGAGTATTCTATAGGCCCCCCAGTAGCAGTAGGGATACTGAGGAGCAGATTGGGAGGCAGTTTTTGGAGAGATGCGAAAATAACAGGGTTATTATAATGGGAGACTTCAACTATCCAAATATTGATTAGCACCTACTTAGTGCCAAAGGTTTAGACAGGGCACAGTTTGTTAAGTGTGTCCAGGAAGGATTCCTGACGCAGTATGTTGACAGGCCGACTAGAGGGAATGCCATATTATACCTAGTTTTAGGTAATGAACCGGGTCAGGTGATAGATCTATCGGTGGGTGAGCATTTGGGGGACAGTGACCATTGCTCCATAATCTTTAGAATTGTTATGGACAGGGATAGGAGCAAAGAGGACGGGAAGATTTAATTGGGAGAAGGCGAATTATGAGGCTATAAGGCGAGAACTTGGGAGTGTAAATTGGGATGACATTTTTGAAGGGAAATGTACTATGGAGATGTGGTCGATATTCAGGGATCTTTTGAAGGATGTTAGGGATAAATTTGTCCTGGTGAGGCAGAGAAGGGATGGTAGGGTGAAGGAACCATGGATGACCAGTAGGTGGAACAACTAGTTCGGAAGAAGACGGCAGCATACATAAGGTGTAAGCAGCAAGGATCAGACAGGGCTCGTGAGGAATATAGAGTAGCAAGGAAGGAGCTTAAGCAAGGGCTGAGGAGAGCAAGAAGGGGACGTGAAAAGGCTTTGGCGAGTAGGGTTAAGGAGAATCCCAAGGCTTTTTTCTCGTATGTAAAGAGCAGAAGGATTGCTAGGGTTAAGGTAGGTCCGATTGAAGACAAAGGTGGGAGGATGTGCCTGGAAGCTGTGGAAGTGGGCGAGGTTCTTAATGAATACTTCTCTTCAGTATTCACCAAGGGGAGGGGTCTTGATGATGCTGAGAACAGTGTAGGTGAGGGTAATGTTCTAGAGTATGTAGATATTAAGAGAGAGGATGTGCTGGAGTTGTTAGAAAATATTAGGACAGATAAGTCCCCGGGGCCTGACGGAATATTCCCCAGGCTGCTTTGTGAGGCGAGGGAGGAGATTGCTGAACCGTTGGTTAGGATCTTTGAGTCCTCGTTGTCAACGGGGATGGTACCGGAGGATTGGAGAGTGGCAAATGTTGTCCCCTTATTCAAAAAAGGTAGTAGGGATAGTCCAGGGAATTACAGACCGGTGAGCCTTACGTCAGTGGTGGGTAAGCTGATGGAAAGGATTCTAAGAGATAGGATCTATGAGCATTTGGAGAAACATGGACTGATTAGGGACAGCCGGCATGGCTTTGTGAAGGGAAGATCTTGCCTCACAAGACTGATAGGGTTCTTTGAGAAGGTGACCAGGAAGATTGATGAGGGTAGTGCAGTGGATGTGGTCTACATGGATTTCAGTAAGGCGTTTGCCAATGTTCCGCATGGTTCCTTCAGAAGGTCAGAGGCCAAGGGATCTGGGGAAGCTTGGCCGTGTGGATTCAAAATTGGCTTGCCTGCAGAAAGCAGAGGGTTGTGGTGGAGGGAGTGCATTTGGATTGGAGGGCTGTGACTAATGGTGTCCCACAGGGATCTGTTCTGGGACCTCTACTTTTTGTGATACTTATTAACGACTTAGGTGAGGGGGTGGAAGGCTGGGTTAGCAAGTTTGCAGATGACACAAAGATCGGTGGTGTTGTGGATAGTGTGGAGGGCTGTAGAAGATTGCAGAGGGATATTGATAGGATGCAGAACTGGGCTGACAAGTGGCAAATGGACTTCAGTCCAGAGAAGTGTGAGGCAGTACACTTTGGACGGACAAACTGCAAGGTGGAGTACAAGGTAAATGGCAGGATTCTGGGCAGCGTAGAGCAGAGGGATCTGGGGGTTCATATTCACAGATCATTGAAAGTTGCATCGCAGGTGGATAGGGTAGTTAAGAAAGCTTATGGGATATTAGTTTTCATAAGTCGGGGGATCGAGTTTAAGAGCCGCAAAGTGATGATGCAGCTTTACAAAACTCTGGTTAGGCCACACTTAGAGTACTGTGTCCAGTTCTGGTCGCCTCATTATAGGAAGGATGTGGAAGCGTTGGAAAGGGTGCAGAGGAGATTTACCAGGATGCTGCCTGGATTAGAGAGTATGGATTATGAGGAGAGATTAAAGGAGCTAGGGCTGTTCTCATTGGAGAGGAGGAGGATGAGGGGAGACATGATAGAGGTATACAAGATATTGAGAGGAATAGATAGAGTGGACAGCCAGCGCCTCTTTCCCAGGGTGCCAATGCTCAAAACAAGAGGACATGGCTTTAAGGTATTGGGTGGGAAGTTCAAGGGTGATGTCAGAGGGAGGTTTTTCCACCCAGAGTGTGGTTGGTGCATGGAATGTGCTGCCTGGGGTGGTGGTGGAGGCTGATACATTGGACAAGTTGAAGAGATTTTTAGGTAAGCATATGGAGGAATTTAAGTTAGAGGGATATGTGGGAGGAAGGGGTTAGATAGTCTTAGGTGTAATTTGAAGGGCCGAAGGGCCTGTATTGTGCCGTATTGTTCTATGGTTCTAATAATCTTCTCCAGCAGCTTCCTTACCACTGATGTGATTCCAGGATAATCCTTATTTCCCTTCTTAAATAATGGAACAACACTAAAGCCCTTCCTCTGCATGAACCCATCCAAAGTGATACTTAAATGATGCTATTGTACCTGCCTCAACTACTTCCTCTGGCAGCTCATTCCATATACTCACCACCATCTGTGGAAAAGTTGCCCCTCGGGTCCCTTTTAAATCTTTCACCTCTCACCCTAAATCTATGCTCCCTGGTTTTGGACTCCCCTACCCTGGAGAAAAGACTGTTACCATCTACCTTATTTATGCCCCTCATGATTTTATAAACCTCTAGGGTCACCCTCCATTAAACCTACGCTCCAAGGAATAAAGACCTAGCCTGGCCAACCTCTCCCTATATCTCAGGCCCTCTAGTCCTGGCAACATCCTTGTAAATCTTTTCTGCACTCTTTCCAGTTTAACCACATCTTTCTTAATAACAGGGTGACCGAAACCATACACAGTACTCCAAGTGCGGCCTCACCAACAACTTATGCAACTGCAACATAATGCCCCAACTCCGAAACACAATGCCCTGACTGATGAAGACCAGCAGTCTGGACACCTTTTTCACAATCCTGTCTACCTGTGATCCCACTTTCAACGAACTATGCACTTGTACTCCTAGGTCCCTCTGAATGGCAGGGCACTGGGGAGTGTAATGGAACATAGTATAATTCCTACACTGGTTTGACTTTCCAAAATGTATCACCTCACACATCTGTATTGAAATCCATTTGCCATTCCTTGGCCCATTTCTCTAATTGATCAAGATCCCCCTGTAATGCAAGATAACCTTCTTCACTATCAACATCTATTTCGTTTCATCTGCAAACTTACTGATCAAGCCATGTGCGTTTGCATCCAATCATTTATATAAATAACAAATAACAAGGGTCCCAATACAGACCCCCTGCGGTACACCATTAGTCAACAGCCTCCATTCCGAGAAATAACCTTCAACCACCATCCTCCGCTTCCTACCGCCGAGCCACTTTTGAATTCACCTAACTAGCTCTCCCTGGATTCCATTGGACCAGACCTTCTAGACCAGCCTACCATATGTGGCCTTGTCTATTTGGACTTTAGCAAGGCCTTCAACAACATCCACTGCCCTACCCTCATCTATCGTTTTGGTTACCTCTCCAAAAAAACTATAAAAGCTTCAGATACACAAGAAATTCTGCAGACGCTGGATGTATCTGGAGCAATACACAAAAAGTGCTGGAGGAACTCAGCAGGCCAGGCAACAGCTATGGAGGGAAATAAACAGTCGACATTTCGAGCCGAGACACTTCATCAGGACTGGAAGGGAAGGGGGCAGAAATCAGAATAAGAAGGTGGGGGGAGGGGGAGGAGCACCCACAGGCAGGGGATAGGTGAGTCCAGGTGAGAGGAGGAAGATAGGTGGGTGAGTGGGGGAGGAGAGAAGATATAATAAGCTGAGAGGTGATAGATAGAAGAGGCAAAGGGCTGAAGGAGGAGGAATCTGGTATGAGAGGGCAGTGGACCATGGAATAAAGGATGGAGGGGAGGAGGAGAGATGGGCAGGTCATCAAGGTGGAGAAGGGAGCCACAGGAATAAAGGGAAGACAAGGAGTGGGGGGGGGGGGGGTGGGAAGTGGCATGAAAAAGAAGGGATGGCATTACCGAAAGTTAGAGAAATCGATGCTAAGGCCATTGGGTTGAAGACTCCCCAGGCTGAATAGGAGGTGTTGTTCCTCCAACCTGCATCTGGACTCAACGTGGCAGTAGAGGAGGCCATGGATAGACATGCCAGTACGGGAGTGGGATGTGGAATTGAAGTGGGTGGCCAATGGGAGGTCCTGGCTGTTGTGGCGGACGGAGCAAAGGTGCTCAACGAAGCAGTCACCCAACCTGTGTCGGGTCTCACTGATGTACAGGAAGCCACACCGGGAGCAATAAATGATACCCTTGGACTCACAGGTGAAACGCTGCCTCACCTGGAAGGATTGTCTGGGACCCTAAATGATGGTGAGGCAGGTGGTGTAGGGACAGGTGTAGCACTTGGTGCAGTTGCAGGCATAAATGCCAGGGGGGTGGGGGAGGGACGTGAGTTGCGGAGAGAGCAGTCCCTGCAGAAAGCAGAGAGAAGGGGTGAGGGGAAGATGTGCCTGGTGGTAGGATCCTGTTGGAGGTGGCAGAAAATGATGTGTTGGATACGGAGGCTTGTGGGGTGGTAGGTGAGGACTAGGGGAGCCCTGTCCCTGTTATGGTGGGGTTGGGGGGTTGGTGGTGAGGGCAGATGTGCGTGAAGTGGAGGAGATACAGGTGAGGGAAGCATCAATGGTGATGGAAGGGAAACCCTGGTTACTGAAATAGGAGTCCTAGAATGGAAAGCCTCATCATGGGAACAGATGCGGCAGAGGAACTGGGAGAAGGGGATGGAGTCCTTACAAGTGACAGGGTGGAAAGAAGTGTAGTCAAGGTAACTGTGGGAGTCAGTGGGTTTGTAGATGTCTGTGGTTAATTTGTCTCCGGAGATGGAGACAGAGAGATTCAGAAAGGGGACAGAGGAATTGGAGATGGACCAAGTGAATCTGAGGCTATGGTGGAAGTTGGAGGCAAGGTTGATGAAATTGACAAGCTCAGCACAGGTGCAAGAAGCAGCCCCAATGCAGTCATCAATGTAGCAGAGAAAAAGTTCAGGGGTGTTACTTGGAACATGGATTGTTCCACATGGCCGACAAAGAGGTAGGCATAGCTGGGGGCCATGCGAGTACCCATGACTACACTCTTAGTTTGGAGAAAGTGGGAGCCAAAAGAAAAGTCATTAAGGGCGAGTACCAGTTCCGCCAGATGGAGGAGAGTGGTGGTGGTGGTGGTGGAGGGGAACTGGTTGGGTCTGTTATCGAGAAAGAAACAGAGACTTAAGGCCTTCACGATGGGGGACAGTAGTGTACAGAGACTCGACGTGCATGGTGAGAATGAGGCTGTCAGGGCCGGGGAACTGAAGTTGTTGAAGTGATGGAGAGCATGCGAAGTGTCATGGACATAGGTAGGAAGGGACTGAACCAAGGGGGACAAAATGGAATCAAGATATGAGGACACAAGTTCAGTGTGGGCAGGAGAAGGCAGAACAAATGAGTCTACCAGGGCAGTTGGGTTTGTGAATCTTGTGAACTCTAAAAAGGTTCGTCAAGCACGACTTCCCACAGACTAAGCCATGCTGACTCCTCCTAGTCAGACTCTGTCTATCCAAATGCTGGTAGATCCTTTCTTTTAAATTTAAATTTTTAAAATTTTATTTACAGCGTGGTAACAGTCCCTTCCGGCCCAACAAGTCCGCGCGGCCCATTTTAAACCCAAATTAACCTACCCATACATCTTTGGAATGTGGGAGGAAACCGGAGCACCCGGAGGAAACCCACGCAGACACAGGAGAACGTACAAGCTGCGACGGGAATCGAACCCCGATCACTGGCACTGTAATAGCGTCGTGCTAACTGCTACGCTACCGTGCCGCCCTCAGCATTCCCTCAGCTTTCCCACTATTGACGTCAGGCTGACCGGCCTGTAGTTCCTGGCCTGTCCTTGCTACCTTTCTTAAACAATGGAACAACATTAGCCACCTTCGCGAACTTCACAGTGGGTAACAATGAAGCAAATATCTCAGCAAGGGCCTCCGCAATTTCTCCTCTGGCCTCCCACAAAGTCTGAGGATGCACGGTCAGGCCCTGGGGATTTATCCACCTTAATGCGCTGCAAGGATGCAAATTCATTTAACATCTGCACAAAACTGAAGTGATTTACCTCCTTTTCTTGTTCAATTGTTTCATCCACTTTACGAATTTGTTCCCTTAACATTTTCAAATCATTTGCTTTGTCATCTATCATGGTCTGAACCTAGATGAAAAAAAGTATCTTCTTCAGATAAATCCTGTTTTACACATTTATAGTAAATTCAGTGAAGCAATCTTTGTACAGAATTTGCGATGGTTATCTCCATACTTGTTCATTGGCCTCTTTCAAACTCATCAACTTGTTTCTCTTATCTTGAATTTCTTCATTTTGCTGCTTTACCAGTGCCATTAAGCCATGCTGTAGAAATAAGAACAAGTCACATGAAAACTAAAAGATTTACAACGGAATTCTTTTCGTCCTTAAGTCTTGTTTGTTGAAAAAAATCCTAAAATGCCACTTTGTATTGTAATTACTTCCAGAATTTTCCTCATATTCTAAACTTGGTTCTTGTCACACACCAAGCAGGGAAGATCACTTGACCTGCTTGGAGGTACGGCTCCTGATGCCACATCGATACCAAAATACCTCCAAACAGTTTGTCTAATTTCTGGAGACAATGTCCATCCTCTCCACGCATTTTTCAATAATTCTGATCAATTTTCTTTACTGCAGCAGAGCCAGAGACAAAAACCATACTGGAAATAAATGAAGAACTACGACTAGTAGTGCATCACAGGAATCGGTGCTTAGACCTTTGCTGTTTGTGATATACATTAATGATTTAGATGTGAACGTAGGATGTAAATTTGTGAGTTTGCAGATGGTAGGAGGATTGGTGCTGTAGATAGCGAGGAAAATTGTCTAACACTGTGACAGGATGTAGATCAAATGGAAAGTTGCATGAAGCGCAAGCAGATGGAATTTAATAGTCAAGGGTGAGGTAGTGCACTTTGCGAGGTCAAATTCTGACTGAACATAGACACACCTTGGAGTGAAAGTCTGCAGCTCCCTGAAAGAGGTGACATAGGAGGATAGGGTAGAAAAATAGGCACATGGGATGCTTGTCCTCATCAGCTATCGCTCAGAATATAAGAGCTCAGACTTCATTTTACAGCCTTGTAAGACATTTCTTGGGCCACACCTTTGTGTGTGTTGTTATACTCTTTACTGTATCCTTGTTTGCTTTCCCAAAATGCATCACCTCAGTTATTAGGATTAAATTCCATTTGCCACCCTCTGTCCAACTTTCCACCTGATCAACATCCTACTGTAGCGCAGACAACTTTTCTTGCTGTCCACAACACCACCAATTTTCTCAGCATCCGCATCTGGTTATGTAAGAAAATGTGATATTATTCTTTTTTGGCAGGAAAAGTGAAAAAAGGACATCTAAATGATGAGACTGATACAGCAATATAGTTATAAAAGCTCACAATATGTATGCTCATTGTCTGGGAAACTATACAAAAGTAGTCAGATTGTGCTTCAGCTACATCAAGCATCAATGAGATCTGGAGTACTAGGTACAGCACTGGGTTCCTTATTATTAATGTGGTGGAAGCTGTTCAGGGAATGTTCACAAAACTAATACCTAGAAAAGACACGTTTTAGAGGAAAAGTTGAACAGAATGTAGAACAGTACAGTACAGGAACAGGCCCTTGACCCACTATGTTGTGCCAAACTAATTAGACAAATTGCTTCTGCCTAGTGTAGCGGTTAGCGTAACACGATAACAGCGCCAGTGATCTGGGTTCAATTCCGGCCACTGTCTATAAGGAGTTTTTACGTTCTCCCTGTGTCTGCGTGGGTTTCCTCCGGGTGCTCCGGTTTCCTCCCACATTCCAAAGACATACAGGTTAGGAGCTGTGGGCATGCTATGTTGGCGCCAGAAGCGTGTCAACACTTGCGGACTGTCCCTAGAACACACTACGCAAAAGATGCATTTCACTGCCTGTTTCGATGTACGTGTAACTAATAAAGAAATCTTATCCCTCCATTCTCTGCACATTCATGTGCCTACCTAGGAGACTCTTCAACACCTCTATCGTATTTGTGTGCACCACCAACCCTGGCAGCACATTCCAGGCACCCACCACTGTGTAAAAAAAGAAACTTGCCCCACACATCTCCTTTGACCTTAACCCCTCTCACCTTAAATGAATGCCCTCTAGTATTAGACATTTTGACCCTGGTAAAAAGATACCGGCTGTCTATTTATATCCCTCATAATCTTATAAACCTCAATCAGGTCTCCCCTCAGCCTCTGCCACTCCAGAGAAAACAACCCAAGTTTGTCCAACCTCCCCTAATAGCGCATGCCCTCAAATCCAAGCAGCTCTTCTGCACCCTCTGCAAAGCCTGCACATCCTTCCTGTAATGTGACGACCAGAAATGAATGCAATACTCCAGATGCAGCCTAACTAGAAGTAAATAAAGCTGCAATGCAAATTCCTGACTCAAACTCAATGCCTTGACTAATAAATGCCAACATGCCATAGGCCTTTACCCCCCTATCAACCGGTGCAGACACTTTCAGGGAGCTATAGACTTGGACCTCAAGATCCCTCTGTACATCAACACCGTTAAGAGTCTTGCCATTAACAGTATACTGTCCCTTTACATTTGATTTTGCAAAATGCAATACCTCACATTTGGCCAGATTAAACTCAATCTGCCATTTCTCCACCCAAGGTCAATACCCCGCAGTATCCTTTGGCAATCTTCTACACTATCCACAACGCCAACAATCTTAGAACATAGAACAATTACAGCACAATTCAGGCCCTTCGGCCCACAAAGCTGTGCCGAACATGTCCCTACCCTAGAAATTACTAGGCTTACCCATAGCCCTCTATTTTACTCAGCTCCATGTACCTATCTAACAGTCTCTTGAAAGATCCTATCGTATCAGCCTCCACCACTGTTTCCGGCAGCCCATTCCACGCACTCACCACTCTGAGTAAAAAACTTACCCCTGAAATTTCCTCTATATCTACTCCCCAGCACCTTAAACCTATGTCCTCTTGTGGCCACCAATTCAGCCCTGAGGAAAAGCCTCTGACTATCTACACTATTAATACCTCTCATCATCTTATACACCTCACTCAGGTCCCCCCTCATCCTCCGTCTAAGGAGAAAAGGCCAAGTTCCCTCAACCTGCTTTCATAAGGCATGCTCCGCATTCCAGGCAGCATCATTGTAAATCTCCTCTGCACCCTCTCTATGGCTTCCACATCTTTCCTGTTGTGAGGCAACCAGAACTGAGCACAATACTCCAAGTGGGGTCTGACCAGGGACCTATATAGCTGCAACAATACCTCACGGCTCTTAAATTCAATTCCCCGATTGATGAAGGATAATACACCATATGCCTTCTTAACCACAGAGTCAACCTGCGCAACCGCTTTGAGCGTCCTATGGACTTGGACCCAAAGATCCCTCCGATCCTCCACACTGCCAAGAGTCCTACCATTAATACTATATTCCGCCAACATATTTGACCTGCCAAAATGAACCACTTCACACTTATCTGGGTTGAACTGCATCTGCCACTTCTCAGCCCAACTCCGCATCCTATCTATGTCCCTCTGTAACCTCTGACAGCCCTCCAAACTATCCACAACACCCCCAACCTTTGTGTCATCCGCAAACTTACTAACCCACCCTTCCACTTCCTCATCCAGGTCGCTTATAAAAATCACAAATAGTAAGAGTCCCAGTACAGATTCCTGAAGTACACCACTGGTCACCAACCTCCACTCAGAATACGACCCTTCAACAACCACTCTTTGCCGTCTGTGGGCCAGCCAGTTCTGGATCCACACTTCAATGTCCCCTTGGATCCCATGTCTCCTCACCTTCTCCATAAGCCTCGCATGGGTACCTTATCAAACGCCTTGCTGAAATCCATATACACTACATCTACTGCTCTCCCTTTATCGATGTGCTTAGTCACATCCCCAAAAAATTCAATCAGGATCGTAAGGCAGGACCTGCCCTTAACAAAGCCATGCTGACTATTCCTAATCATATTATACCTCTCCAAATGTTCATAAATCCTGCCTCTCAGGACCTTCTCCATCAGCTTACCAACCACTGAGGTAAGACTCACTGGCCTATAATTTCCTTGGCAATCTTTGTATACTCTGCAAAATTATTAACCCACCCATTCACATTTTCATGCAGGTCATTTATATATAACACAAACAGCAGGTGTCCCAGTATGGATCCCTGCAGAACACCACTAGTTACCAACCTCCAGCCAGAATAAATGCCATCGACCACTACCCTCTGTCACCTATGGGCAATCCAATTCTGAATCCAAACGGCCAAGTCACCCTGGATCCCATGCATCTTAATCTTCTGGATCACCTTACTAAAAATCCACGTAGACAACATCCACATCTCTACCTTCATTAATCACCTTTGGCAAGCACTTTGGCAGAAAGAATAAAGGCATAGACCATTTTCTAAATGGGGAGTGAATTCAGAAGTCAGAGGTGCAAAGGGACTTAGGAGTCCTCGAGCAGGATTCTCTGAAGGTAAACTTGCAGGTTGAGTCGGTAGTAAGGAAGGCAAATGCAGTGTTAGCACACATTTCGAGAGGACTAGAACATAAAAATATATAATGCTGAGGCTTTATAAAGCATTGGTCAGACCATATTTGGAGTATCGTGAGCAGTTTTGGCCTCATATCTAAAGGAGGACGGTGCTGCATTGGAGATGGTCCAGAGGAAGTTTACAAGAGTGATCCTGGGAATGAAAGGATTAACGTATGAGGAGCATTTGATGGCCCTGGGCCTGTACTCGCTGGAGTTTAGAAGGATGAGAGGGGATCTTATTGAAACCTACTGAATATTCAAAGGCCTAGATAGAGTGGATGTGGAGAGGATGTTTCCAGTAGCGGAAGATCTGGGACCAGAGGGCACAGCCTCAGAATAGAAGGACGTCCCTTTAGAACAGAGGTGAGGAGGAATTTCTTTAGCCAAAGGGTGGTGAATCTGTGGAACTCATTGCCACAGATGGCTGTGGAGGCCAAGTCATTGGGTATATTTAAAGAGGAGGTTGATAGGTTCTTGATTAGTAAGGGCATCAAAGGTTACAGGGAGAAAGCAGGAGAATGGGGTTGAGAGGGAAAAATAAATCAGCCATGATCGAATGGTGGAGCAGACTCAATAGGCCAAATGGCCTAATTCTACTCCTATGTCTTATGGTCTAAATTAGTAAGACACGACTTGCCCTGCACAAAGCCATGCTGACTGTCCCTAATTAGGCCATGTTTATCCAAATGCTCATAAATCCTATCCCAAAGAACCCTCTCCAATAGCTACCACTGACATGACACTCACCGGTCTATAGTTTCTAGGATTATCCCCAATTCCCTTCTTGAATAATGGAACGACATTAGCTACTTGCTAGTCCTCCTGGACCTCACCTGTGGCTAGAGAGGCCACAAGTATCTTGGTCAAGGCCCCAGCAATCTCACCTCTAGCCTCCCTCAATAACCTGGACTATATCCCATCAGACCCTAGGGACTTAATGTGACAAGCTAAGCTTGAATCCACCAGAGTTTATAAGAATGTAATTGAAAAGATTCTATTGGTTAGTTACAAGGAAAGGAATTAATGGAAAGTCTACAAGATAGCTTTTTAGAGCAGCTTGTGGTAGAGCCCACTAGGGAACAGGCAATTCAGGTTTTGGTGTCATGTAATTCTGCAGACTTGATCAGAGAGCTTAAGGTGAAGGTACCCTGAGGAGGCAGTGATAGAATTCACCCTGCAGTTTGAGAGAGAGAAGCTGAAATCAGATGTAACGGTATTATAGCTGAGTAAACATAACTACAGATGCACGAGGGAGGCATTGGCCAGAGTTGATCGGAAGGGGAGGGACCCCAGCAGGGAAGACAGTGGAGCAGCAACAGCAGGAGTTTCTGGGAGTAATTTGGGAGACACAGCAAAATTTCATCCCAGGGAAGAAACAGCACACTTAGAGGAGGATGAGGCAACCATGGCTGACAAGGCAAGTCAGGGATAGCATAAAAGCAAAAGAGAAGGCATATAATATGGCAAAGATTAGTGGGAAGCCAGAGGATTGGGAAGCCTTTAAAAGCCAACAGTGGACAACTGAAAAAGCTATAAGGGAGGAGAAGATGAAATACGAGGGTCAACTAGCTAATAATTTCTTTTAATTTTTTTTAAGATAATTAAAGGGGCATTGGACTGCTTGAAAAGACTGGTTAGAGAAGCAGTAATGGGGAATAGGGAAACAATAGAGGAGCCAAATAAGTACTTTGTGTCAGTCTTCACAGTGGAAGACACAAGTAACAAGCCAGAATTTCAAAAGAGTCAGGGGGCAGGGGTGAGTGTAGTGGCCATTTCTAAGGAGAGGGTGCTAGGGAAGTTGAAAGGCCTGGAGGGTGGATAAATCACCTGGACCAGGTCGACTATATACTCCAGAGTTCTGAAAGAGGTAGCTGAAGTGACTGTGGAGGCATTAAAGTGATCTTTCAAGAATCACTGGAGTCAGGGAGGGTCCCAGAGGGCTAGAAAAAAAATCACAAATGTGACACTGCTGTTTAAGAAGGGAGGGAGGCGAAGGACAGGAAATTATAGGCCAGTTAGCCTGACCTCTGGTTGGCAAGATTTTAGAGTCCATTATTAAGGATGACATTTCAGAGTACTTGGAAGTTTATGATAAAATAGGACAAAGTCAGCACGGTTTTGTTAAGGGGAGATCTTGCCTGACAAATCTGTTAAAATTCTTTGAGGTGGTAACAAGCAGGTTAGACAGACGAGAGTTAGTGAATGTTATTTACTTGGATTTTCAGAAGGCCTCTGACAAAGTGCCACACACAAGGCTGCTAAACAAAGTGAGAGCCCATGGTGTCAGAGGCAAGGTACTAGCATGGATAGGAGATTGGCTAACTAGCAGAAGGAAAAGAATGGGCATAAAAGGGTCCTTTTCGGGATGGCTGCCGGTAACCTGTGCAGTTCCGCAGAGGTCAGCGTTGGGACCGCAACTTTTCACTTTATACATTAATGATCTGGATAAAGGAACTGATGGCATTGTAGACAGCTTTTTAGATTATACCAAGATAGGTGGAGGGACAGGTGGTGTCGCAGAGGCAGGAGTTGGACAGGTTGGGAGAGTGGGAAAATAAGTGGCAGATGGACACAATGTAGCGAAGTGTAGGGTTATGCACTTTGGTAAAAAGAATAAAGGTGTAGGCTATTTAGTAAATGGGGAAAAAAATTCAGAAATCAGAGATGCAAAGGGACTTGGGAGTTCAAGTTCAGGACTCCCTCAAGGTTAAATTGCAAGTTGAGCCAGTAGCGGAAAAGTTAAAATGCAATGTTAGCATTCATTTCAAGAGGACTAGAATATAAAAGCAAAGGATGTACTGATGAGGCTTTATAAGGCATTGGTCAGACTTCACTTGGAATATTGTGAGCAATTTTGGGCCCCATATCTGAGGGAGGATATGCTGGCCCTGGAGAGGGTCCAGAGGAGGTTCATAAGAATGACCCCAGGAATGAAAAGACATACAAGATGACAAGTGAACATATGAGGAGCGTTTGATGGTTCTGGGTCTGTACTCAATGGAGTTCAGAAGAATGACGGGGGAGTCTCATTGAAACAACCGGATACTGAAAGGCCTAGATAGAGTGGACGTGGAGAGGATGTTTCCATCAGTAGGAGAGTCTAGGATCCGAGGGCACAGCCTCAGAATAAAGGGATGTCACTTTAAGACTGAGTTGAGGAATTTCTTCAACCAGAGGGTGGTGAATCTGTGGAACGCTGTGCTGGCCAAGTCATTTAAAAGTAGAGATTAATTGGTTTATGACTGGTAAGATGGTTAAGGGTTATGGGGAGAAGGTGGGAGAATGGGGTTAAAAAAAAAATCAGCCATGATTGAATGGCAGAGCAGACTCGATGGGCTGAATGGCCTAATTCTACTCCTATATCTTACGGAGTCTTGACAGGGCAGATGTGCAAGAAATATCCCCTTGTGTGCAGGAATCTAAAAAAAAGTCCTATTGTTTAGAAGGGTCATACAGAACAGAAACAGGTCCTTCAGCTCAACCGGTCCATGCTGACTAAGATTCCCATCTGCTAACATTGGCCCATATCCCTCTGAACCTCTCCTATTCATGTCCCTTTTGAATGTTGTTAATGCCTTTTAAATGTTGTTAATGTATCTCCCTCTGGCAGCTCATTCCACATATTCACCATCTTCCAAGTGAAAGTGTTGCCCCTCAGGTTCCTAATAAACCTTTCTCCTCTCACCCCAACCAATGCCCTCTTGTTTTTGATTCCCCAACCCTAGGAAAACGACCGTGCACATCCTCTCTATTTATGCCCCTCAATTTTATACACCTCTATAAGACTTACACTCCAATGAAAAAAGTCCCAATCTGCTCAAACTCTCTCCATAACTCAGTCCAATCCATCCAAATCTCCTCTGCACTCTTTCCAACGTAATGGCATCTTTCCTATAGTAAGCCGACCAAAACTGAACACAATATTTCAAATGCAGCTTCACCAAGGTCTTGTACAATGGCAACATAACATCCCAACTTCTACACTCAATGCCCTGACTGATGAAGGCCAGCATGCCAAAAGCCTTCTTCACCACCCTGTCTACCTCTGATGTCAATACAGGACACAGAATGATGGCAGTGGGCAAAACGATCCAAGAATGACATGAACGTAGAACAACATGGAACAGTACAGCACAGGAACAGGCCCTTCAGCCCATGTCTATGCTGAGCATGATGTTAAATTAAACTTATCCCTTCTGCCTACAAGATGTCTATTCCCTGCACATCATTGTACCTATTTAAAAGTCTCTGCCTCCACTAACACCCTTGACAAGCACATTCCAGGCACCCACAACACTTTTAAAAAAAAAACTTGCCTCATAGATCAGCTTTAAAATTTCCCCTTCTCACTTTAAAGCTATGCCCTCGACATTTCTACCCTGGGTGAGGATTATGACCGTATCTATCTCTGCCTCTCAAATTTATAAACTGCTCTCAGGTCTCCCGTCAGTCTCCAACATTCCAGAGAAAACAATTCAAGTTTGTCCAACCTCGCCTTATAGTTCATACCCTCTGATCCAGGCAGCATCCTGATAAACCTCTTCTGCACCTTCTCAAAAGCTTCCACATCCATCCTGTAATGGGGTGACCAGAAATGGACACAATACTCCAAATGTAGCCTAACCAAAATTTTCTACAAGTGCATCATGGCTTCCTGACCTTTACACCCTATGGTCCTTGTGATGAAGGCAAGCATGCCACATGTCTTCTTTGCCATTCTATCTACTTGCCACTTTCAGGAAGCCATGGACTTGGACCCCAAAATCCACACCCATAACTACAAGTAATCTATATCTTGCTGTATCCTTTGATGACCTTCTTCACGTCAATATCTTTCTAAAAACACAACCAGTGGTTAGGGTAGTAATGAAGACAGATTCAACTGTAACCTTCAGCCATCAGCTGGATCAATATCTGAAGGGAAAGAATTTGCAGGATCATAGGGAGAGAGCTGAAGATTAGGACTAGGAGGATTTAAATCCCACCAAGCCACTAAAATTCACTTGCATCCAAATGCACAGTCCTAAAAAATCTGTTATGTTCTGTGGGTATATCCAGCAACTTGACAAATCTAGAGATTTCAATGCCACTTTCTGTTAATGAGCACATGGAGAGATGGAGTACCTCAGACAGCAACCTCCCGATTCCTGTTTTATTTCGCGTGTACGGACTCCAGAAACTATTGTCTGATTTACTCCAAGAGTAGTCCAAGATTTACTGGCAAGAGTTGTTTCACTCAACAAAATCTAGACTGAGGACTCATCCAGTGGATGAATATACTGAATACAAATCATTTCGCTGGTTATAAAAACTCTAAAGTGCACTGCGACACGCCACTTACATTATTGTTTCAAAAGAAATAGAAGTGATTCATCTCCTGTTATTCATCAGATTGATGTTTTTATCATTTACTTATTGCTGCATTACGAAGTATTACGTGCTAATTACATTTGTTATATTTTACAATGTAAAAGAAAAAATAATATAAAATGCTTTACTTTTATTTCCAAGGTCTTTTGTGATAAATTCCCTTTCCCCGAAGCAATATCCATGAGACTTATCTCAAAATCTTGTCCTCGAGCATTTTCGGCTGTTTTGGGGATTAGTTTGAGCTTCCGAGCCATTGTATGATACTCTTGCAGTCTGACTTCCAGCTAAAGGAAAGGCAGTTAGATTAGATTAGAGTTGAAGATTAATACAAATGAAAAATTTCAACAGATACAGTCAGCATCCCAACTCAGGTTTACAGACCCAATATATTATCTGAATATTTGCAGAGAAATAGCCCACCAGTTTAATCCATCACTTCAGAACTAATCATAACATGGTCCTAACCAAGCAAATGTAAGTCAACCCAATCATTGATCACCCTACAGGTTGCTTCAGACAAAAAAGGTTCAAACTCCAAAGTCACTGCTTTTACTTCAAATCTAGCAAGAACCTTCATTCTCCCTCTCCCACTTCAACATACACTTTTATCACTGAAAGGGAAATCTCCAATCAGTGTGAATTTTACATGTATTTCTTTAGTTATACAAACAACTGCAACACAAGTCCAGAAGATCAATCCAAGCTAGCAGTCTGTGTTAAAAGGAAAATTCCCTCTACAAATTGCTTGATCTACTGTTTCTTAAACTTTTAACAGTTCATCTACCTATGGACATAGCAGAGGTGTGATACTAAGTTCATCTCTAGTCAAGTGGGAAAAGCCAGGAGCAAACAGGTTATAATTTGAATTGTGAGGTCACTTAAGACACAAGGTGAAAAGCTAGTCTTCTGGATTCACGTACATAGATCATTAAAATATCACAGATGGGTACAGAAAATAACCATAAGGCTAATACAATGCCATTCTCACGTCCAGATATACAGTAAAGTGATACATGTACGTTAGCAATAAAACCCTAGTTAGGTCACATATGGAGTCCTCCGAGTAGTTCTGGGCACTGCACAAATTGTACTTGAGCCTTGTAGAATTTAGAACCAAGTGGTACCTGGACTCAAAAGATCAAAGTATGAGATTACATGGACTATGTTTGCACTTCTTAGAATTTAGGAGTTTTAGGGGTAATGCGAATGAAAATTTCAAAACACTACAGGGAGAACCATTTAAAAATCTTTAACTTCATTTTAATTTTAAAGTCTGCTCCCCTGTAGACATGGAAATATGTTCCCCCAAATGATCTCCAGGGAGTTATGTTCAAAATCATCTGAAGTTAAAGGCGATTGGCCAGGGTGACTACCAATTCTCCATGGATCCCATGCATCTTAATCTTCTGGATCAGCCTATCAAGGGGGACATTGTCAAAAGCTTTTATTTATATTATTTAATTTGTGCTGTCTGCTAAGATTTAGTCAAAGAGCTCTGGGTTACATTGCTCTGTGAGTCCTGACTAGTTTTACCTCATCTGGACAGGTTCAGGCTGACCCCAGAAGATAGATTTTGAGAGTCAACCACTTATCCAAGTAATAAGTTAGCTAGAGAAACTACTCACAGTGATTAGCAAGTCTACAGTGAGGGGTTAGACCCAGGTCATTCAATAACAACATTTCAAAAAAAAGCATGTAGAAATGTATCAAAGTCTAGAACTTTGTTTCCTAATTACAATCAAGGCTAGGGCAAGTTTTAGATCTGAGATTAATAAATATCACTTGCAATGCTATCATTCATGCAGCAGAGATGCAGTTCAGAACACCATACTATTTTCTCACCATTCAGCTTTGGGCATCTTTATTCTAAAATCCATTAGAATCCATTAATTAAGCAAGCATCTGACAATATAATCTTGCAGTGCAGAGCACCATGCCATCTCCTCACCATTTCCTTAGCCTTGGACACTTTTATCTCTTCATTCCACATCCTCTTATCTGCCTCTTCTAGACTTTTATCCAGGGAAATTAACATTTGATCCAATTCATTTTTCTCACGATTCATGTTCATTACGTCAACAGCTGAATTCTCCTGCCTATCGTATATCTGTTGCAATCTTTTGTTCTCTTCTTTAACTGCATGCAACTCCAATGCTTTAAAAACACAAAGCATACATGTTCCAGCACATATTAACAATTAGCATTTTTGAAGAGAATGGAAAGAACTATTAGCTACAATGCATATAAATATGTTTAATTCTAATTAACAAGTTTAATATCTATACCAATGATTAGCATGCCCAGAGCTAGTCATTTGGTTCCTGTGGACTAAGTAGAAGCATTTTGATGAGCATTATCAGCAAACTAACTGTGATAAAATTAGGTATGATCAGTCATTGAGAAGCCAAGAAACTACACATGCTTTAAAAACCCAGCAGCTGGGACAGCATAGAGTCATACAGCACGGAAACAGGCTCTTCAGCCCAACTCATCCAAGCTGACCGAGTTGCCTACCCGAGCTAGTTGCACTTGACTGCGTTTGATCCCTCTGATCTTTTCTGCGATGTACCTGTCTAAATGTCTTTTAAACGTTGTAATTGTACCTGCCTCTACAGCTTCCTCTGGCAGTGGAGAGCAAAAACATCATCATTTCAGGTTATTGACCTTCCATCAGAACCTGCTGAGTATTTTCAGCAACTTATTTTAGACATTTTCAGTAATCGCTTCAAATCACCTCTTCTGCTTATTTTGTGCCTTCAGTTGAGGGGATACAGTTCAATAAGGAAGGTGCTCTCCTGCAGCCATCACTAAATCAACAATTGGTATGAAATGTGGTTGTTCCTCTGTATCTTGAGAAGACTCATTTTTTATTTGCTCACTTCCATAG